>NC_092119.1:7613512-7699961 GCF_045679555.1 Salvelinus alpinus
AGGTGTTTATAGCGGTGTTTATAGAGGTGTAGGTGTTTATAGAGGTGTAGGTGTTTATAGAGGTGTAGGTGTTTATAGAGGTGTAGGTGTTTATAGAGCTGTTTATAGAGGTGTAGGTGTTTATAGAGGTGTAGGTGTTTATAGAGGTGTAGGTGTTTATAGAGGTGTAGGTGTTTATAGAGGTGTAGGTGTTTATAGAGGTGTAGGTGTTTATAGAGGTGTAGGTGTTTATAGAGCTGTTTATAGAGGTGTAGGTGTTTATAGAGGTGTAGGTGTTTATAGAGGTGTAGGTGTTTATAGAGGTGTTTATAGAGGTGTAGGTGTTTATAGCGGTGTTTATAGAGGTGTAGGTGTTTATAGAGGTGTAGGTGTTTATAGAGGTGTAGGTGTTTATAGAGCTGTTTATAGAGGTGTAGGTGTTTATAGAGGTGTAGGTGTTTATAGAGGTGTAGGTGTTTATAGAGGTGTAGGTGTTTATAGAGGTGTTTATAGAGGTGTAGGTGTTTATAGAGGTGTTTATAGAGGTGTAGGTGTTTATAGAGGTGTAGGTGTTTATAGAGGTGTAGGTGTTTATAGAGGTGTAGGTGTTTATAGAGGTGTAGGTGTTTATAGAGGTGTTTATAGAGGTGTAGGTGTTTATAGAGGTGTAGGTGTTTATAGAGGTGTTTATAGAGGTGTTTATAGAGGTGTTTATAGAGGTGTAGGTGTTTATAGAGGTGCAGGTGTTTATAGAGGTGTAGGTGTTTATAGAGGTGTAGGTGTTTATAGAGGTGTTTATAGAGGTGTAGGTGTTTATAGAGGTGCAGGTGTTTATAGAGGTGTAGGTGTTTATAGAGGTGTAGGTGTTTATAGAGGTGTAGGTGTTTATAGAGGTGTTTATAGAGGTGTAGGTGTTTATAGAGGTGTTTATAGAGGTGTTTATAGAGGTGTTTATAGAGGTGTTTATAGAGGTGTTTATAGAGGTGTAGGTGTTTATAGAGGTGCAGGTGTTTATAGAGGTGTAGGTGTTTATAGAGGTGTAGGTGTTTATAGAGGTGTTTATAGAGGTGTAGGTGTTTATAGAGGTGTTTATAGAGGTGTTTATAGAGGTGTTTATAGAGGGTGTAGGTGTTTATAGAGGTGTAGGTGTTTATAGAGGGTGTAGGTGTTTATAGAGGTGTAGGTGTTTATAGAGGTGTAGGTGTTTATAGAGGTGTTTATAGAGGTGTAGGTGTTTATAGAGCTGTTTATAGAGCTGTTTATAGAGGGTGTAGGTGTTTATAGAGGTGTAGGTGTTTATAGAGGTGTAGGTGTTTATAGAGGTGTAGGTGTTTATAGAGGTGTTTATAGAGGTGTAGGTGTTTATAGAGGTGTAGGTGTTTATAGAGGTGTAGGTTTTTATGGAGGTGTAGGTTTTTGTGTAGTTTTATATACAGTTGAAGTCGGAAGTTATATACACCTAAGCCAAATACATTTAAAATAAATGTTTCACAATTCCTGACATTTAATCATCGTAAAAATTCCCTGTCTTAGGTCAGTTAGGATCACCACTTTATTTTAAGAATGTGAAATGTCAGAGTAGTGGTAGAGAGAATGATTTATTTCAACTTTAATTTTTTTCATCACTTTCCCAGTGGGTCAGATGTTTACATACACTCAATTAGTATTTAGTAGCATTTCCTTTAAATTGTTTAAATTGGGTCAAACGTTTCGGGTAGCCTTCCACAAGCTTCCCACAATAAGTTGGGTGAATTTTGTCCCATTCCTCCTGACAGGGCTGATGTAACTGAGTCAGGTTTGTAGGCCTCCTTGCTCGCACAAGCTTTTTCAGTTCTGCCCACAAATGTTCTATAGGATTGAGGTCAGGGCTTTGTGATGGCCACTCCAATACCTTGACTTTGTTGTCCTTAAGCCATTTTGCCACAACTTTGGAAGTATGCTTGGGTTCCTTGTCCATTTGGAAGACCCATTTGCGACCAAGCTTTAACTTCTTGACTGATGTCTTGAGATGTTGCTTCAATATATCCACATAATTTTCCTACCTCATGATGCAATCTATTTTGTGAAGTGCACCAGTCCCTCCTGCAGCAAAGCACCCCCACAACATGATGCTGCCACCCCCGTGCTTCACGGTTGGGATGGTGTTCTTCGGCTTGCAAGCATCCCCCTTTTTCCTCCAAACAAAACAATGGTCATTATGACCAAACAGTTCTATTTTTGTTTCATCAGACCAGAGGACATTTCTCCAAAAAGTACAATCTTTGTCCCCATGTGCAGTTGCAAACCGTAGTCTGGCTTTTTTATGGCGGTTTTGGAGCAGTGGCTTCTTCCTTGCTGAGCGGCCTTTCAGGTTATGTTGATATAGATACTCTTGTACCTGTTTCCTCCAGCATCTTCACAAGGTCCTTTGCTGTTGTTCTGGGATTGATTTGCACTGTTCGCACCAAAGTACGTTCATCTCTAGGAGACAGAACACGTCTCCTTCCTGAGCGGTATGACGGCTGCGTGGTCCCATGGTGTTTATACTTGCGTACTATTGTTTGTACAGATGAACGTGGTACCTTCAGGCGTTTGGAAATTGCTCCCAAGGATGAACCAGACTTGTGGAGGTCTACCTCTTTTTTTCTGAGGTCTTGGCTGATTTCTTTTGATTTTTCCATGATGTCAAGCAAGGAGGCACTGAGTTTGACAGTAGGCCTTGAAATACATCCACAGGTACACCTGCAATTGACTCAGGCTAATTGACATCATTTATCAGAAGCTTCTAAAGCCATGACATAATTTTCTAGAATTTCCCAAGCTGTTTAAAGGCACAGTGTAGTGTATGTAAACTTCCGACCCACTGGAATTGTGATACAGTGAATTACAAGTGAAATAACCTGTCTGTAAACATTTGTTGGGAAAATTACTTGTGTCATGCACAAAGTAGATGTCCTAACAGACTTGCCAAAACTATAGTGTGTTAACAAGAAATTTGTGGAGTGGTTGAAAAACTAGTTAACATTTTTCCAAATGTAATTATTTTAATTTTACTTCAACAGTATTTAACATGAGATCCTCTCTACGCTTTACAGGAATGTGGTTCTGAATATAAACCGCAACACCGCCCCCGTTGGAATGTCTGTCTATTCGGTAGACGTTGTAACTATGTATTGTTACCACTGTATCATCAAGGTGCTAACAGTGTAACTCTGATTCATAGGCTCATGATTACTGCATCTAATAGCTGTAGGATCAAGAGGTATTCAGGCAATTAGGGGGACAAATAAAGTTATTTACATTGTGTCTGCCAACACCCATGGGATGAAGTATATTTGATGCAGCATTATGATAGCTCGGCGACACAATGGTAGGGATTCACTGAGCTAGTCAAGGGTCATTGATAAGTCAGTCTCAACGTAGCCTTGAAATGCGTTGAGTCCAGGAGATGATTTGGATGGACTCCTTCATTCCTGTAGAGCATCATCTGTTTCCAGAAGGTGCAGAAGTTCTCTATAAAAGTCATTCCAACAGAGCTACGGTAATCTTTTGGCCAGGTGTGTAATGCCAGCAGCCAGGTGTGTAATGCCAGCAGCCAGGTGTGTAATGCCAGCAGCCAGGTGTGTAATGCCAGCAGCCAGGTGTGTAATGCCAGCAGCCAGGTGTGTAATGCCAGTAGCCAGGTGTGTAATGCCAGTAGCCAGGTGTGTAATGCCAGTAGCCAGGTGTGTAATGCCAGTAGCCAGGTGTGTAATGCCAGCAGCCAGGTGTGTAATGCCAGCAGCCAGGTGTGTAATGCCAGCAGCCAGGTGTGTAATGCCAGCAGCCAGGTGTGTAATGCCAGCAGCCTGGTGTGTAATGCCAGCAGCCAGGTGTGTAATGCCAGCAGCCAGGTGTGTAATGCCAGTAGCCAGGTGTGTAATGCCAGTAGCCAGGTGTGTAATGCCAGTAGCCAGGTGTGTAATGCCAGTAGCCAGGTGTGTAATGCCAGTAGCCAGGTGTGTAATGGCAGTAGCCAGGTGTGTAATGCCAGTAGCCAGGTGTGTAATGCCAGTAGCCAGGTGTGTAATGCCAGCAGCCAGGTGTGTAATGCCAGCAGCCAGGTGTGTAATGCCAGCAGCCAGGTGTGTAATGCCAGCAGCCAGGTGTGTAATGCCAGCAGCCAGGTGTGTAATGCCAGCAGCCAGGTGTGTAATGCCAGCAGCCAGGTGTGTAATGCCAGCAGCCAGGTGTGTAATGCCAGCAGCCAGGTGTGTAATGCCAGCAGCCAGGTGTGTAATGCCAGTAGCCAGGTGTGTAATGCCAGTAGCCAGGTGTGTAATGCCAGCAGCCAGGTGTGTAATGCCAGTAGCCAGGTGTGTAATGCCAGTAGCCAGGTGTGTAATGCCAGTAGCCTGCTGAATTTTTCACAACCAACGATGGTACCGGACCTGAAATAATTGGTCGCTTTTTGGAATCTTTCAGTGCTCTTTAAAATTATTTTCCTGAAGTCCTGAGCCAGCTCTCCTGATGTCGTTTGACCCCACATGGACTACCACAGTTCCAGCTCTCCTGATGTCGTTTGACCCCACATGGACTACCACAGTTCCCGGCATCTGTCATAGAACGGTCGGAAGCAGCTTTGTAGTGTCCTCCCGACTAGCACAGGGCTCTTACAACAGAGCTGCTGATGAAGACAACTTGTGCAATGGCTGAGGAGGTCCGGCTGTTCTTTTGCAAACCCCTCGAGGACCGGGTGGCATACTGTCAACTGACTGGCTGACTGTCTGCCCTGTCATGTACTTTTCTGTTGCAGCCTGCCTTATAGGTCAATATATCTGTTTCTCTCTGTGTTTTCAGGGAAGCTTCAAGATGGCTCCTGTTTCAGCTGTACATCTCTCAGACTCTCCAGTCAAAGGTAGTTTCTAACTGATACTGTCAATGAGTGTGGTGTGGTTATTGTTTTTGGGGTATTTTATTAGGATCCCCAGTAGCAGCAGCTACTCAGCCTTGGGGTTCATATGAAACATGAGAATACAGAACATTTTAATAGACAAGAACAGTTCAAGGTCAGAACTAAATCAATGAAAAATATATGTTTTACAGAAGGCACACAGCCTACATATACATACACACAAACTATTTATGTCAAATAGGGGAGAGGCGTTGTGCCGTATATCTGTTTTTTTTTAAACCAGGTTTGTTGTTCATTTTGAGCAATATGAGATGGAACAGAGATCCATGCAATAATGGCTCTGTATAATGTTGATCAATAATTGGAAGGAGTAATTTCATAAATTCATCAAGTGCAGCGTCTGGATGCTCCTCATTAATCACATCAGACCAACAAATATTTTTAACATCCGCCACGTAAAAGTCACAATCTTTTATAGGATCTGTTATACACTATTTTAGGGCCAGCTGTTGGAACTTAGTCTTTCCTGGATATAGCCACTATATTGTGATCACTGCATCCAATGGGTACAGATACAGCTTTAGAATAGAGTTCTACAGTATTAGTAACAATTTGATCAATACATGTGGATGATCTTGTTCCTGTAGTGCTTGTAAACACCCTGGTAGGTTGATTAATAACCTGAACCAGATTACAGGCACTGGTTACAGTGAGAAGCTTCCTATTGAGTGGACAGCTTGATGAAAACCAGTCAATATTCAGGTCCCCAAGAAAGTAGACCTCTCTGTTTACATCACATACACTATCAAGCATTTCACACATATTATTTAGATACTCACTGCTCTTGGTGGCCTATAGCAACACCCCAAAAGAAAAGGCTTTAGATGTACCAAGTGAACCTGCAACCACAACACTTCAATAACACTTGACATAAGATCTTCTCTAAGCATTACAGGGATATGTGTGTGTGTGTTGCGGGGTTGAAGCCATGAACCCATAGACTTGGCTCTCTCATCCCTTCCAGGCTTCTGGGAGGGGGGGGGACAATGAGTCTGTCATAGTGGATGTAAGCTATGTCCCCTCGAGCTCTGGCAGAAGTTCTTTCCTGGCTCAGTGCTAGAGGCGTCACTACAGACCCTGGTTCGATTCCAGGCTGTATCTCAACCTGCCGTGATTGGGAGTCCCATAGGGCAACTCACAATTGGCCCAGCGTCGTCTGGGTTTGACTGGTGTTTTTGTTGTTGTTCATGTTATTGAGTGTGCTGTTCATATTTAATATGTTTAGGGGGTAGATCGCCTTTAATAACCCTACCACCCCTTCCCTAATTAGAGTAAACTATTGAACAACCACACGTAGGCTCCTACATACTATATACCTTTTAAGGGCACAGTATTTTTTACAATAGTTATATGTTGTTGTTCATGTTGTTATTGAGTGTCTCTGTGTTTTCAGTAGAATGGATGGTGATAGGCTGGTGGTCCGAGGTGGGAGCTTGGCTCCGCCCTCCTTCCTCGGCCCCTCGCTGCATACGGCATCAGACAGCTACAGGGTTCCAGGCCACGCCACAGACCACACCCCTTCTATGAGGCTGTACTCTGCTGTGGTGGAAGGCTCCTCCACCACCTCCTCTCTGTACCACCTGGGTGGTGGGTACCCACAGTGGACGGGATCCTGGCGAGGGAGGGGGAACGTGGTCGGGGTACGGTGGATCCACACCTCCAGATGTCTCCGTGACGACTCTAAAGTAGAGAAGTCTCTCCGCTCTCTGAAGGATAAGAACAAGAAGCTGGAGGAGGGCGGGCCGGTGTACAGTCCGACAGTAGACCACACCATAGTCAGGAGAACTATAGGACAACGTGTTCTGGACGAGGTTAAACACTACTACCATGGCTTCCGACTGCTGTGGATCGACACGACCATCGCTGGACGCATGCTGTGGCAGGTCCTCAACGGGCACCCCCTGTCCCGACGGGAGAGGAGACAGGTGAGGAGATCAGGGATCCTATGTAACCTTTTATTTATTTTATTAACCCATCCACCCCCCCCCTTTTCTGCTACATATACAGTGCCTTCGGAAAATATTCAGACCCTTTGACTTTCCCACATTTTGTTAGGTAACGGCCTTATTCTAAAATGGATTCAATTGCATTTTTTCCTCAGTCTACACACAATACCCCCCCCCCCCACCAAAAAAAACTGGTTTTTAGAAATGTTTGCTAATTTATAAAAAATAAGACATATCACATTTACTTAAGTATTCAGACCCTTTACTCAGTACTTTGTTGAAGCACCTTTGGCAGCATTTACAGCCTCTAGTCTTGGGTATGACGCTACAAGCTTGGCACACCTGTATTTGGGGAGTTTCTCCGATTCTTCTCTGCAGATCCTCAAGTTCTGTCAGGTTGGATGGGTAGCGTTGCTGCACAGCTATTTTCAGGTCTCTCCAGAGATGTTAGATTGGGTTCAAGTCCGGGCTCTGACTGGGCCATTCAAGGACATTCAGAGACTTGTCCCTAAGCCACTCCTGCGTTGTCTTGGCTGTGTGCTTAGGGTCGTTGTCCTGTTGGAAGGTGGACCTTCGCCCCAGTCTGAGGTTCTGAGCGCTCTGGAGCAGGTTTTCATCAAGGATCTCTTTGTACTTTGTTCTGTTCATCTTTGCATTGATCCTGACTAGTCTCCCAGTCCCTGCCGCTGAAAAACATCCCCACAGCATGATGCTGCCACTACCATGCTTCACCGTAGGGATGGTGCCAGGTTTCTCTGATCTGGTTTCATCAGACCAGAGAATCTTGTTTCTCAGACCAGAGAATCTTGTTTCTCATGGTCAGAGTCTTTAGGTGCCTTTTGGCAAACTCCAAGCGGGCTGTTGTGCCTTTTACTGAGGAGTGGCTTCTGTCTGGCCCCTTTATCATAAAGGCCTGATTGGTAGAGTGCTGCAGAGATGGTTGTCCTTCTGGAAGGTTCTCCCATCTCCACAGAGGAACTCTGGAGCTCTGTCAGAGTGACCATCGGGTTCTTGGTCACCTCCCTGACCAAGACCCTTCTCCCCCGATTGCTCAGTTTGGCCGGGCAGCTCTAGGAAGAGTCTTGGTGGTTCCAAACTTCTTCCATTTAAGAAGGATGGAGGCCACTGTGTTCTTGAGGACCTTCAATGCTGCAGAAATGTTTTGGTGCCCTTCCCCAGATCTGTTCCTCGACACAATCCTGTCTCGGAGCTCTACGGGCATTTCCTTCGACCTCATGGCTTGGTTTTTGCTCTGACATGCACTGTCAACTGTGGACCTTATATAGACAGGTGTGTTCCTTTACAAATCAAGTCCAATTAATTGAATTCACCACAGGTGGAATCCAATCAGGTTGTAGAAACATCTCAAGGATGATCAATGGAAACTGAGCACCTGAGCTCAATTTGAGTCTTTTGAGAACAAAGGGTCTGAATACTTATGTAAATAAGGTATTTTATTTTTTATACATTTAGCAAAAATGTCAACCTGTTTTCGTCTTGTCATTATGGGGTATTGTGTGTTGATTGCTGAGGATAATTTATTTAATCCATTTTATATTAAGGCTGTAATGTAACAAAGTGGAAAATGTCAAGAGGTCTGAATACTTTCCATAGGCCCTGTACATACATGGTACTTTTATATACAGCAATCACACAATGATACATTACCAAACAAGCTGTTTAATCCCACCCCTCAGCCCATCCCACCTATCACCATAGACCTCAGCTCTTAATCCCACCCCTCAGCCTCTCAGCCCATCCCACCTATCACCATAGACCTCAGCTCTTAATCCAGCCTCTCAGCCCATCCCACCTATCACCATAGACCTCAGCTCTTAATCCCACCCCTCAGCCTCTCAGCCCATCCCACCTATCACCATAGGCCTCAGCTCTTAATCCCGCCCTTCAGCCTCTCAGCCCATCCCACCTATCACCATAGACCTCAGCTCTTAATCCAGCCTCAGCCCATCCCACCTATCACCATAGACCTCAGCTCTTAATCCCGCCCCTCAGCCGCTCAGCCCATCCCACCTATCACCATAGACCTCAGCTCTTAATCCCACCCCTCAGCCTCTCAGCCCATCCCACCTATCACCATAGACCTCAGCTCTTAATCCCGCCCCTCAGCCTCTCAGCCCATCCCACCTATCACCATAGACCTCAGCTCTTAATCCCACCCCTCAGCCTCTCAGCCCATCCCACCTATCACCATAGACCTCAGCTCTTAATCCCGCCCCTCAGCCTCTCAGCCCATCCCACCTATCACCATAGACCTCAGCTCTTAATCCAGCCTCTCAGCCCATCCCACCTATCACCATAGACCTCAGCTCTTAATCCCACCCCTCAGCCTCTCAGCCCATCCCACCTATCACCATAGACCTCAGCTCTTAATCCCACCCCTCAGCTTCTCAGCCCATCCCACCTATCACCATAGACCTCAGCTCTTAATCCCGCCCCTCAGTTTCTCAGCCCATCCCACCTATCACCATAGACCTCAGCTCTTAATCCCACCCCTCAGCTTCTCAGCCCATCCCACCTATCACCATAGACCTCAGCTCTTAATCCCACCCCTCAGCCTCTCAGCCCATCCCACCTATCACCATAGACCTCAGCTCTTAATCCCACCCCTCAGCCTCTCAGCCCATCCCACCTATCACCATAGACCTCAGCTCTTAATCCCACCCCTCAGCCTCTCAGCCCATCCCACCTATCACCATAGACCTCAGCTCTTAATCCCGCCCCTCAGCCTCTCAGCCCATCCCACCTATCACCATAGACCTCAGCTCTTAATCCCACCCCTCAGCCTCTCAGCCCATCCCACCTATCACCATAGACCTCAGCTCTTAATCCCGCCCCTCAGCCTCTCAGCCCATCCCACCTATCACCATAGACCTCAGCTCTTAATCCCACCCCTCAGCCTCTCAGCCCATCCCACCTATCACCATAGACCTCAGCTCTTAATCCAGCCTCTCAGCCCATCCCACCTATCACCATAGACCTCAGCTCTTAATCCCGCCCCTCAGCCTCTCAGCCCATCCCACCTATCACCATAGACCTCAGCTCTTAATCCCACCCCTCAGCCTCTCAGCCCATCCCACCTATCACCATAGACCTCAGCTCTTAATCCCGCCCCTCAGCCTCTCAGCCCATCCCACCTATCACCATAGACCTCAGCTCTTAATCCCGCCCCTCAGCCTCTCAGCCCATCCCACCTATCACCATACACCACCTTCGTTTGGTTTCCATGTACCATATGTTTAAATGCTGTGATGTTTTACATGTATACACTTTGAACTGTTCTCATCGTATAGTATCCACAGATTGTGAGCTAAAGATGAAAACCATTCCGACAAATATTATTACTTATTGACTATGGCTTTTCAAATCGGCCAACACTGCTAGTTGTAAGGTTAATTTTAAGTGAATGTCGTGATTTTTTTTTTTTTAACCATTCCTGAACCTGTGACCAGAAACAAGCTAAGGCCAATACCCCCTATGTCTGTTCGCAGCAACATCTACAGAGCTGAGATTGTTGCCCCATATACAGTGCCAGTCAAAAGTTGACACACCAACTAATTTATTTTTCCTGTTTTCTACATTGTAGAATAATAGTGAAATCGTCAAAACTATCAAATTACACATATGGAATCATGTAGTAACCAAAAAAGTGTTAATCAAATCAAAATATATTTGAGATTCTTAAAAGTAGCCACGCTTTGCCTTGATTACAGCTTTGCACGCTCTTGGCGTTCTCTCAACCAGCTTCATGAGGTAGTCACCACCTGGAATGCATTTCAATGTGCCTTGTTAATTTGTGGAATTTCTTTCCTTAATGCGTTTGAGCCCATCAGTTGTGTTGTGACAAGGTAGGGGTGGTATACAGAAGATAGTCCTGTTTGGTAAAAGACCAAGTCCATATTATGGCAAGAACAGCTCAAATAATCAAATAGAAATGACAGTTCATCATTACTTTTTAAGACATGAAGGTCATTCAATCCGGAAAATTTCAAGAACTTTGAACGTTTCTTCAAGTGCCGTTGCCAAAACCATCAAGTGCTATGATGAAACTGTCTCTCATGAGGACCGCCACAGGAAAGTAAGACCCAGAGTTACCTCTGCTGCAGAGGACAAGTTCACTAGAGTTACCAGCCTCAGAAATCAGCAACTAACTGCACCTCAGATTTGAAATTGATTGTGGGAAGTTCATTTATATTTTTGGAGATATGAATACCAAGGATGTCTACCTCACCATCTGCCCAGCTTATTGGTAAAGTAGTGTAAACGCTGTGTTTTTTAGGAGGGAGGAGGTAGGAGAAGAGATTAATATTGTCCTGATGTACTGGACTGTAGTCTGGCTGCTCTGTTGACTGGTATTGTGACTGAACTCTGGTTCTGTTGCCTAATATTGTCCTGATGTAGCCTAATGGACTGTACTCTGGCCTGATATACTGGACTGTACTCTGGCCTGATATACTGGACTGTACTCTGGCCTGATATACTGGACTGTACTCTGGCCTGATATACTGGACTGTACTCTGGCTGTTCTGTTGACTGGTATTGTGACTGAACTCTGGTTTTGTTGCCAAATATTGTCCTGATGTAGCCTAATGGACTGTACTCTGGCCTGATATATTGGACTGTACTCTGGCCTGATATACTGGACTGTACTCTGGCTGTTCTGTTGACTGGTATTGTGACTGAACTCTGGTTTTGTTGCCTAATATTGTCCTGATGTAGCCTAATGGACTGTACTCTGGCCTGATATACTGGACTGTACTCTGGCCTGATATACTGGACTGTACTCTGGCCTGATATACTGGACTGTACTCTGGCCTGATATACTGGACTGTACTCTGGCCTGAAATAATGGACTGTACTCTGGCCTGATATACTGGACTGTACTCTGGCCTGATATACTGGACTGTACTCTGGCCTGATATACTGGACTGTACTCTGGCCTGATATAATGGACTGTACTCTGGCCTGATATACTGGACTGTACTCTGGCCTGATATACTGGACTGTACTCTGGCCTGATATAATGGACTGTACTCTGGCCTGATATACTGGACTGTACTCTGGCCTGATATACTGGACTGTACTCTGGCCTGATATAATGGACTGTACTCTGGCCTGATATAATGGACGGTATTCTGGCCTGATATAATGGACTGTACTCTGGCCTGATATACTGGACTGTACTCTGGCCTGATATAATGGACTGTACTCTGGCCTGATATACTGGACTGTACTCTGGCCTGATATACTGGACTGTACTCTGGCCTGATATACTGGACTGTACTCTGGCCTGATATAATGGACTGTACTCTGGCCTGATATAATGGACTGTACTCTGGCCTGATATACTGGACTGTACTCTGGCCTGATATACTGGACTGTACTCTGGCCTGATATACTGGACTGTACTCTGGCCTGATATACTGGACTGTACTCTGGCCTGATATACTGGACTGTACTGTGGCCTGATATACTGGACTGTACTCTGGCCTGATATACTGGACTGTACTCTGGCTGTTCTGTTGACTGATGTACTGTGTTGTACTAATGTGTTACCCGGTGGCTAGAGATGGCTGTCTCTGACAGCAGATGGGATGGTGTGTTTCTAAACTAACATATGGAATTATCTTAAGATGCTCCAATCGTAGATCATTAAGGTATTTGATTTAGAATTTTAGGACCCCTATAAGTATCAAAATATATAAACAAATGATTTGATCAAATATTGTATTTGACCTTTCCTTTTTTAGTCCATAGAAAAGCATTGAATAACATGGTCATAAATGGCAAAGAAGAAAGTAAAAACCTCTATAAAGAGGAATCAGGTGTTGAAGAGTCTGGCCCACATCTAGGATATATGAGAAGGCTCAGGAAATATGTTTGTTTTTTGGGCACATTTAACCCCCTATGTTGTGGTCACAAAACTACCTTCGACCTTCCATTCATTTGTGTTACCTTCAGACGGGTCCCTCTGCACTTGTGGGAGTCGTAGAGCAAACCGGTGAAGGGGTCTCAGATTATCCACCTAGTAGGTCAAACCACTCGGACTCTATAGAGGTTTTGTGAGATTACCCATTTTTGGGATGTCTCCTGGTATTACAAACAACGCTGTATAGTGATTCATATTGTTCCAGAAAATCTACCAATTTTCAATACTGGGAATAATTCATATTTATTACTGGAGTCCTGATTGGAAGTGCCTGTTTTTTAAAGCGTTTAAAACCAAGTTATGTTCACTTTGCCAGGGTTCTTCCAAAATATGATTATCACTGCACCACATTGCCGGCTGTGGCACTATGTGAAGATTTCACAGCAAGTGAAACTGGTATTTAGTAATGATAGAGCAACTTTGATCACCGATGACATTGCGAAACAGTCCGTTTAAATTCTGAGCGTTATCGTGTTCCTCTATTTCCGCAGTAGGTCATTTCAACACAGAGCATGCTCAGTACGTACACAGCACACCCTGAGTAGGCTGTAGTGTTGTCCAATCACACAGACTTTGTAACGGCAGTCAAACAAAAGTCAGCTTGCTAGATAACCTCCAACCTATTACTGAATATCTCCTATTTGGCAAAATTGAGTTGATTATCCAGATAGCAGATCAGCTCATGAATAACGGGGAGATTTAAGAGGAAATCATTTAAATATCAATCTTATCTACATCTACTGTTTGTTGATCACTCATTCTCTACCAAACGCTCCTATGGGCAGCAATACGAGACAGCGCAGAGAAGCCAGGGAATGTTTCAGTGGGATTGAGACGATGGGAGAATAGCCTCTATATACAGTGCTGTGGAGAAGTATTTCACCCCTTTCTACTTTAGCAAAACATTTTATACTGAATGTTATCAGATCTTCAACCAAAACCCAATATTAGGTAACGGGAACCTGAGTGAACAAATAACACAATGACATACTGACTTGATTTATGTAATTAACAAAGTTATGCAACTGCCAATGTGTGAAAATGTATTTCCCCCTTAAACTCTAACTGGTTGTGCCACCTTTAGCTGTAATGACTCCAACCAAACACTTCCTGTAGTTGATCAGGCCACCTTTAGATGTAATGACTCCAACCAAACACTTCCTGTAGTTGATCAGTCCACCTTTAGCTGTAATGACTCCAACCAAACACTTCCTGTAGTTGATCAGGCCACCTTTAGATGTAATGACTCCAACCAAACACTTCCTGTAGTTGATCAGTCAACCTTTAGCTGTAATGACTCCAACCAAAAACTTCCTGTAGTTGATCAGTCCACCTTTAGCTGTAATGACTCCAACCAAACACTTCCTGTAGTTGATCAGTCCACCTTTAGATGCAATGACTCCAACCAAACACTTCCTGTAGTGGATCAGTCCACCTTTAGCTGTAATGACTCCAACCAAACACTTCCTGTAGTTGATCAGTCAACCTTTAGATGCAATGACTGCTACCAAACACTTCCTGTAGTTGATCAGTCCACCTTTAGATACAATAACTCCAACCAAACACTTCCTGTAGTTGATCAGGCCACCTTTAGCTGTAATGACTCCCATCAAACACTTCCTGTAGTTGATCAGTCCACCTTTATCTGTAATGACTCCAACCAAACACTTCCTGTAGTTGTTGATCAGTCCACCTTTATCTGTAATGACTCCCATCAAACACTTCCTGTAGTTGATCAGTCCACCTTTAGATACAATGACTCCAACCAAACACTTCCTGTAGTTGATCAGTCCACCTTTAGATACAATGACTCCAACCAAACACTTCCTGTAGTTGATCAGTCCACCTTTAGCTGCAATGACTCCAACCAAACACTTCCTGTAGTTGATCAGTCCACCTTTAGCTGCAATGACTCCAACCAAACACTTCCTGTAGTTGATCAGTCCACCTTTAGCTGCAATGACTCCAACCAAACACTTCCTGTAGTTGGTCAGTCCACCTTTAGCTGTAATGACTCCAACCAAACACTTCCTGTAGTTGATCAGTCCACCTTTAGATGCAATGACTCCAATCAAACACTTCCTGTAGTTGATCAGTCCACCTTTAGCTGCAATGACTCCAATCAAACACTTCCTGTAGTTGATCAGTCCACCTTTAGCTGCAATGACTCCAACCAAACATTTCCTGTAGTTGATCAGTCCACCTTTAGCTGCAATGACTCCAACCAAACACTTCCTGTAGTTGATCAGTCCACCTTTAGCTGTAATGACTCCAACCAAACACTTCCTGTAGTTGATCAGTCCACCTTTAGCTGTAATGACTCCAACCAAACACTTCCTGTAGTTGGTCAGTCCACCTTTAGCTGTAATGACTCCAACCAAACACTTCCTGTAGTTGATCAGTCCACCTTTAGATGCAATGACTCCAATCAAACACTTCCTGTAGTTGATCAGTCCACCTTTAGCTGTAATGACTCCAACCAAACACTTCCTGTAGTTGATCAGTCCACCTTTAGCTGCAATGACTCCAACCAAACATTTCCTGTAGTTGATCAGTCCACCTTTAGCTGCAATGACTCCAACCAAACACTTCCTGTAGTTATTGATCACTCTCACGTCGCTGTGGAGGAATTTTGTCCAACTCTTCCATGTAGAACTGCTGTAACTCAGCAACAGTTGTGGGTTTTCCAGCATGAACTGCTCATTTCAAGTCCTGCCACAACATCTCTATTGGGATCAGGTCTGGACTTTGACTAGGCCATTCCAAAACTTCATATTTGTTGATTTTTAGCCATTTTGATGGGGATTTTTGTTATGGAGTATTGTAATGTTTTAAAAATGGTATAACTGCCTTAATTTTGCCAGACCGCAGGAAGAGTAAAGGGGATCCATAATGAATACAAATACATACATAAACTGTTTGTAACTAAATAATGTCTATTTTCCTCCCCAGTTCCTAAGAACTTGTGCTGATGTCTTTCGACTCCTTCCCTTCCTGGTGTTCATCATTGTGCCGTTCATGGAGTTCCTGCTTCCTGTGGCACTGAAGCTCTTCCCCAACATGCTGCCCTCAACCTTTGAGACGCAGTCCAAGAAGGTAGGACCTCCTCCTTAACCCTTATCTGAAAGGAACGTTCCGGATTTTTACAATTTATTTCAATCGTTGTTCAGATCACGTAAAGAACATGTAGGAAACAGCTTCCAAATGAGTTCCATGTCTGGTTATTCTCCCTCAGGGACGTATTTGGGGGTGATCACATGTTTTTTTAAAGCTACAACAAGCTTTAGGGAGGAGTGAGGTTGATTTCCTGATCTCTGCTTGTCCCACCTCTGAACACGGGGAATTTGAGAAAGTGGGCCTTCCTAGTTAAACAGCCATGAAGACTGTAGTTCGGTGTCAGAGAGCTTCTCATTACTCGTGTCAGAGAATCTATTGTGTGTAGAATGGCTGCCCCCCCCCCCCCCCCCTCTGCAGAGTTGGACGATTACAACTTTTAACAAGTGTTGAATGATCAGAATCCAATTTATTCGCAATGTACATTTCCGGAACATGTCCCTCAGAAAGGATTCACGCCCCTGGACTTTTCCCCACATGTTGTTACAGCCTTTAAAATAGATTACATTTAGATGTTGTGTCCCTGGCCTACAATACGCCGTAATGCCAAAGTGGAATTATATTTACTACAAATTAATTAAACATGAAAAGCTGAAATGTCTTGTGTCAAGTATTCAACCCCTTGGTTATGGCAAGCCTAAACACGTTCAGGAGTAAAAATGTAATAAGTTGCATGGACTCGGTGTGCAATAATAGTGTTGAACATGATTTAACGACTACCTCATCTCTACCCCACACATACAATTATCTGTAAGGTCCCTCAGTCCAGCAGTGAATTTCAAACACAGATTCAAAGACCAGGGAGGTTTTCCAATTCCTCACAAAGAAGGGCACCTATTGGTAGATGGGTAAACACTTAAAAGCAGACATTGAATATCCCTTTGAGCATAGTGAAGTTATTAATTACACTGGATAGCGTATCAATAAACCCAGTCACTACAAAGATATACCCGAGCCCAGGTGTGTCCCATTTCGCTGACAACCCTCCCTGCTCCGCCCACCAACATCCTATTAAGGAAAAGGAGAGAATTCGTCAAAGTGGGAGTGTCGTCACACCAGCCATAGCCTTCTTTAGGTTCCTCACCTCCCCTTTAATCTAGCCCTCCCTGATCTAATGTGTGTGTGTGTTCCAGGAGGAGAGGCTGAAGACAGAGCTGCGTGTGAAGCTGGAGATGGCTAAATTCCTCCAGGATACTGTAGAGGAGATCGCTCTGAGGAACAAGGCTGCCAAGGGAAACGTCACTGAGGAGTTCTCTACCTTCTTTCAGAAGGTACCATCCATCTATCGCTTCAGTCAAAACGCCTCTGTCCCCCGTCTCCATAAAATCTCTGTCTCCGTGTCTCTGCCCCCCTTGTGTCGCTGTCTTCCCCGTTCCCCTGTCTCTGTCCCCCCCTGTCTCTGTCCCCCCCTGTCTCTGTCCCCCCTGTCTCTGTCCCCCCCTGTCTCTGTCCCCCCCTGTCTCTGTCCCCCCCTGTCTCTGTCCCCCCCTGTCTCTGTCCCCCCCTGTCTCTGTCCCCCCCTGTCTCTGTCCCCCCCTGTCTCGGGCTCTGTCCCCCCCTGTCTCTGTCTCCCCCTGTCTCGGGCTCTGTCCCCCCCTGTCTCGGGCTCTGTCCCCCCCTGTCTCGGGCTCTGTCCCCCCTGTCTCGGGCTCTGTCCCCCCTGTCTCGGGCTCTGTCCCCCCCTGTCTCGGGCTCTGTCCCCCCCTGTCTCGGGCTCTGTCCCCCCCTGTCTCGGGCTCTGTCCCCCCCTGTCTCGGGCTCTGTCCCCCCCTGTCTCGGGCTCTGTCCCCCCCTGTCTCGGGCTCTGTCCCCCCCTGTCTCGGGCTCTGTCCCCCCCTGTCTCGGGCTCTGTCCCCCCCTGTCTCGGGCTCTGTCCCCCCCTGTCTCGGGCTCTGTCCCCCCTGTCTCGGTCTCTGTCCCCCCTGTCTCGGTCTCTGCCCCTCTTGTTTCTCTGTCCCCCAATTTCTCCCTAACCATCTCTGCCCCGTCCCCCTGTGTCTCGGTCTCTCCCCCTATAGATCCGTGACTCAGGGGAGCGTCCCAGTAATGAGCAGATCATCAGGTTCTCGAAGCTGTTTGAGGATGAGTTGACTCTGGACAACCTGACTCGTCCTCAGCTGGTTGCGCTGTGTCGTCTGTTGGAGCTACAGTCTATAGGAACCAACAACTTCCTTCGCTTCCAACTCATCATGAAGCTACGAGCCATCCGTGCTGACGACAAGGTCTGTAACCCTGCCCTCTAACCCCTGACCTTTAACCCCTAACCCTTTCAACTCATCATGAAGCTACGAGCCATCCGTGCTGACAAGGTCTGTAACCCCTGACCTTTAACCCCTGACCTTTAACCACTAACCCTTTCAACTCATGAAGCTACGAGCCATCCGCGCTGACGACAAGGTCTGTAACCCTGCCCTCTAACCCCTGACCTTTAACCCCTAACCCTTTCAACTCATCATGAAGCTACGAGCCATCCGTGCTGACAAGGTCTGTAACCCCTGACCTTTAACCCCTGACCTTTAACCCCTAACCCTTTCAACTCATCATGAAGCTACGAGCCATCCGTGCTGACGACAAGGTCTGTAACCCCTGACCTTTAACCCCTAAGCCTTCCAACGTATTATTTTTTATTGAACCTTTATTTAACTAGGAAAGTCAAAAAATATGTGTGTCTGTGTCATCATGAATCTACGAGCCATCCGTGCTGACAAGGTCTCTAACCCCTGACCCTTCCAACTCATCATGAAGCTACGAGCCATCCGTGCTGACAAGGTCTCTAACCCCTGACCCTTCCAACTCATCATGAAGCTACGAGCCATCCGTGCTGACAAGGTCTCTAACCCCTGACCCTTCCAACTCATCATGAAGCTACGAGCCATCCGTGCTGACAAGGTCTCTAACCCCTGACCCTTCCAACTCATCATGAATCTACGAGCCATCTGTGCTGACAAGGTCTCTAACCCCTGACCCTTCCAACTCATCATGAAGCTACGAGCCATCCGTGCTGACAAGGTCTCTAACCCCTGACCCTTCCAACTCATCATGAAGCTACGAGCCATCCGTGCTGACAAGGTCTCTAACCCCTGACCCTTCCAACTCATCATGAAGCTACGAGCCAGCCGTAATCTCTGACCCCTGACCTCTAGCTACGACCTTGGGCTCCCGAGTGGCGCAGCGGTCTAAGGCACTGCATCTCAGTGCTAGAGGCGTCACTACAGACCCTGGCTTGATTCCAGGCTGTATCACAACTGGCTGTGATTGGGAGTCCCATAGGGTGACGCACAATTGGCCCAGAGTTGTCCGGGTTAGTTAGTTGGCCGGGGTAGGCCGTCATTGTAAAATAAGAGTTTGTTCTTAACTGACTTGCCTAGTTAAATAAAGGTTAAATGAAAAGTAAATATGAGCCATCTGTGGTGACGACAAGGTCAGACATTAGACACCCTGACCTTTTAACCCTAATCACTCACCTGAATGAAGAACATAAATAATCTTTCATCCGTGTTGAATCAATACTACTGAATACTGTTCTGTCTGTACAGTTGATAGCGGAAGAGGGGGTGGACAGTCTGAGTGTGAATGAGCTCCAGGCAGCCTGTCGAGTCAGAGGGATGAGAGCTCTGGGAGTCACAGAGGAGAGGCTGAGAGAACAGCTCCAGCAGGTAATAACCCACCTACATTATTATATTAACATATCAGTGTCCTAATGGAGGAGAGGCTGAGAGAACAGCTCCAGCAGGTAATAACCCACCTACATTATTATATTAACATATCAGTGTCCTAATGGAGGAGAGGCTGAGAGAACAGCTCCAGCAGGTAATAACCCACCTACATTATTATATTAACATATCAGTGTCATAATGGAGGAGAGACTGAGACATTAAACCTACTAAACACTGTTTAACCATAAGAGACCTCTGTGATTAGATGCTAACCTGGTGTAGTGAGTTGTAACACTGTTTAACCATAAGAGACCTCTGTGATTAGATGCTAACCTGGTGTAGTGAGTTGTAACACTGTTTAACCATAAGAGACCTCTGTGATTAGATGCTAACCTGGTGTAGTGAGTTGTAACACTGTTTAACCATAAGAGACCTCTGTGATTAGATGCTAACCTGGTGTAGTGAGTTGTAACACTGTTTAACCATAAGAGACCTCTGTGATTAGATGCTAACCTGGTGTAGTGAGTTGTAACACTGTTTAACCATAAGAGACCTCTGTGATTAGATGCTAACCTGGTGTAGTGAGTTGTAACACTGTTTAACCATAAGAGACCTCTGTGATTAGATGCTAACCTGGTGTAGTGAGTTGTAACACTGTTTAACCATAAGAGACCTCTGTGATTAGATGCTAACCTGGTGTAGTGAGTTGTAACACTGTTTAACCATAAGAGACCTCTGTGATTAGATGCTAACCTGGTGTAGTGAGTTGTAACACTGTTTAACCATAACAGACCTCTGTGATTAGATGCTAACCTGGTGTAGTGAGTTGTAACACTGTTTAACCATAAGAGACCTCTGTGATTAGATGCTAACCTGGTGTAGTGAGTTGTAACACTGTTTAACCATAAGAGACCTCTGTGATTAGATGCTAACCTGGTGTAGTGAGTTGTAACACTGTTTAACCATAAGAGACCTCTGTGATTAGATGCTAACCTGGTGTAGTGAGTTGTAACACTGTTTAACCATAAGAGACCTCTGTGATTAGATGCTAACCTGGTGTAGTGAGTTGTAACACTGTTTAACCATAAGAGACCTCTGTGATTAGATGCTAACCTGGTGTAGTGAGTTGTAACACTGTTTAACCATAAGAGACCTCTGTGATTAGATGCTAACCTGGTGTAGTGAGTTGTAACACTGTTTAACCATAAGAGACCTCTGTGATTAGATGCTAACCTGGTGTAGTGAGTTGTAACACTGTTTAACCATAACAGACCTCTGTGATTAGATGCTAACCTGGTGTAGTGAGTTGTAACACTGTTTAACCATAAGAGACCTCTGTGATTAGATGCTAACCTGGTGTAGTGAGTTGTAACACTGTTTAACCATAAGAGACCTCTGTGATTAGATGCTAACCTGGTGTAGTGAGTTGTAACACTGTTTAACCATAAGAGACCTCTGTGATTAGATGCTAACCTGGTGTAGTGAGTTGTAACACTGTTTAACCATAAGAGACCTCTGTGATTAGATGCTAACCTGGTGTAGTGAGTTGTAACACTGTTTAACCATAAGAGACCTCTGTGATTAGATGCTAACCTGGTGTAGTGAGTTGTAACACTGTTTAACCATAAGAGACCTCTGTGATTAGATGCTAACCTGGTGTAGTGAGTTGTAACACTGTTTAACCATAAGAGACCTCTGTGATTAGATGCTAACCTGGTGTAGTGAGTTGTAACACTGTTTAACCATAAGAGACCTCTGTGATTAGATGCTAACCTGGTGTAGTGAGTTGTAACACTGTTTAACCATAAGAGACCTCTGTGATTAGATGCTAACCTGGTGTAGTGAGTTGTAACACTGTTTAACCATAAGAGACCTCTGTGATTAGATGCTAACCTGGTGTAGTGAGTTGTAACACTGTTTAACCATAAGAGACCTCTGTGATTAGATGCTAACCTGGTGTAGTGAGTTGTAACACTGTTTAACCATAAGAGACCTCTGTGATTAGATGCTAACCTGGTGTAGTGAGTTGTAACACTGTTTAACCATAAGAGACCTCTGTGATTAGATGCTAACCTGGTGTAGTGAGTTGTAACACTGTTTAACCATAAGAGACCTCTGTGATTAGATGCTAACCTGGGGTAGTGAGTTGGTGAGCAGTAAGATGTGTTTCTCTCCTCCAGTGGTTGGAGCTTCACCTGAACCAGCACATCCCCACCTCGCTCCTACTCCTCTCCAGAGCCATGTTCCTCCCGGATACTCTCTCCCCTGCAGACCAGCTCAAGACCACCCTGCAGAACCTGCCTGACATAGTGGTATGTATGAGTATAGTGGTATAAACTGTTTTATAGGGTTGGTATACTAACATGGAATCAAGGTGTAGCACCCTTCATTTCACAGACTTCTGTTGTAACCTGGAGCCTCAGTCGTTTATCTCCGTCTCCAGGACAAGGAGGCCCAGGGTTAGAGGTCAGGGTTAGAGGTCAGGGTTAGAGGTCAGGGTTAGAGGTCAGGGTTAGAGTCTCTGACATGGTGTAGGGTTAGAGGTCAGGGTTAGAGGTCAGGGTTAGAGGTCAGGGTTAGAGTCTCTGACATGGTGTAGGGTTAGAGGTCAGGGTTAGAGGTCAGGGTTAGAGTCTCTGACATGGTGTAGGGTTAGAGGTCAGGGTTAGAGGTCAGGGTTAGAGGTCAGGGTTAGAGTCTCTGACATGGTGTAGGGTTAGAGGTCAGGGTTAGAGGTCAGGGTTAGAGTCTCTGACATGGTGTAGGGTTAGAGGTCAGGGTTAGAGGTCAGGGTTAGAGTCTCTGACATGGTGTAGGGTTAGAGGTCAGGGTTAGAGGTCAGGGTTAGAGTCTCTGACATGGTGTAGGGTTAGAGGTCAGGGTTAGTTAGAGTCTCTGACATGGTGTAGGGTTAGAGGTCAGGGTTAGAGGTCAGGGTTAGAGTCTCTGACATGGTGTAGGGTTAGAGGTCAGGGTTAGAGGTCAGGGTTAGAGGGTTAGAGTCTCTGACATGGTGTAGGGTTAGAGGTCAGGGTTAGAGTCTCTGACATGGTGTAGGGTTAGAGGTCAGGGTTAGAGGTCAGGGTTAGAGGTTAGAGGTCAGGGTTAATGTCTCTGACATGGTGTAGGGTTAGAGGTCAGGGTTAGAGGTCAGGGTTAGAGGTCAGGGTTAGAGTCTCTGACATGGTATAGGGTTAGAGGTCAGGGTTAGAGGTCAGGGTTAGAGTCTCTGACATGGTGTAGGGTTAGAGGTCAGGGTTAGAGGTCAGGGTTAGAGTCTCTGACATGGTGTAGGGTTAGAGGTCAGGGTTAGAGGTCAGGGTTAGAGGTTAGAGGTCAGGGTTAGAGTCTCTGACATGGTGTAGGGTTAGAGGTCAGGGTTAGAGGTCAGGGTTAGAGGTTAGAGGTCAGGGTTAGAGTCTCTGACATGGTGTAGGGTTAGAGGTCAGGGTTAGAGGTCAGGGTTAGAGGTTAGAGTCTCTGACATGGTGTAGGGTTAGAGGTCAGGGTTAGAGGTCAGGGTTAGAGTCTCTGACATGGTGTAGGGTTAGAGGTCAGGGTTAGAGGTCAGGGTTAGAGGTTAGAGGTCAGGGTTAATGTCTCTGACATGGTGTAGGGTTAGAGGTCAGGGTTAGAGGTCAGGGTTAGAGGTCAGGGTTAGAGTCTCTGACATGGTGTAGGGTTAGAGGTCAGGGTTAGAGTCTCTGACATGGTGTAGGGTTAGAGGTCAGGGTTACAGGTCAGGGTTAGAGGTCAGGGTTAGAGTCTCTGACATGGTGTAGGGTTAGAGGTCAGGGTTAGAGGTCAGGGTTAGAGGTTAGAGTCTCTGACATGGTGTAGGGTTAGAGGTCAGGGTTAGAGGTCAGGGTTAGAGGTCAGGGTTAGAGTCTCTGACATGGTGTAGGGTTAGAGGTCAGGGTTAGAGGTCAGGGTTAGAGGTCAGGGTTAGAGTCTCTGACATGGTGTAGGGTTAGAGGTCAGGGTTAGAGGTCAGGGTTAGAGTCTCTGACATGGTGTAGGGTTAGAGGTCAGGGTTAGAGGTCAGGGTTAGAGGTCAGGGTTAGAGGTCAGGGTTAGAGGTCAGGGTTAGAGTCTCTGACATGGTGTAGGGTTAGAGGTCAGGGTTAGAGTCTCTGACATGGTGTAGGGTTAGAGGTCAGGGTTAGAGGTCAGGGTTAGAGGTCAGGGTTAGAGGTCAGGGTTAGAGGTCAGGGTTAGAGTCTCTGACATGGTGTAGGGTTAGAGGTCAGGGTTAGAGGTCAGGGTTAGAGGTTAGAGTCTCTGACATGGTGTAGGGTTAGAGGTCAGGGTTAGAGGTCAGGGTTAGAGTCTCTGACATGGTGTAGGGTTAGAGGTCAGGGTTAGAGGTCAGGGTTAGAGTCTCTGACATGGTGTAGGGTTAGAGGTCAGGGTTAGAGGTCAGGGTTAGAGTCTCTGACTTGGTGTAGGGTTAGAGGTCAGGGTTAGAGGTCAGGGTTAGAGGTAGGGTTAGAGTTCATGGTTAGAGGTCAGGGTTAGAGGTCAGGGTTAGAGTCTCTGACATGGTGTAGGGTTAGAGGTCAGGGTTAGAGGTCAGTGTCTCTGACATGGTGTAGGGTTAGAGGTCAGGGTTAGAGGTCAGGGTTAGAGGTCAGGGTTAGAGTCTCTGTCTCTGACATGGTTCAGGGTTAGGGGTCAGGGTTAGAGGTCAGGGTTAGAGGTCAGGGTTAGAGGTCAGGGTTAGAGTCTCTGACATGGTGTAGGGTTAGAGGTCAGGGTTAGAGGTCAGGGTTAGAGTCTCTGACATGGTGTAGGGTTAGAGGTCAGGGTTAGAGGTCAGGGTTAGAGTCTCTGACATGGTGTAGGGTTAGAGGTCAGGGTTAGAGGTCAGGGTTAGAGGTCAGGGTTAGAGTCTCTGACATGGTGTAGGGTTAGGGGTCAGGGTTAGAGGTCAGGGTTAGAGGTCAGGGTTAGAGGTCAGGGTTAGAGGTCAGGGTTAGTGTCTCTGACATGGTGTAGGGTTAGAGGTCAGGGTTAGAGGTCAGGGTTAGTGTCTCTGACATGGTGTAGGGTTAGAGGTCAGGGTTAGAGGTCAGGGTTAGTGTCTCTGACATGGTGTAGGGTTAGAGGTCAGGGTTAGGGGTCAGGGTTAGGGGTCAGGGTTAGAGGTCAGGGTTAGAGGTCAGGGTTAGAGGTCAGGGTTAGAGTCTCTGACATGGTGTAGGGTTAGAGGTCAGGGTTAGAGGTCAGGGTTAGAGTCTCTGACATGGTGTAGGGTTAGGGGTCAGGGTTAGAGGTCAGGGTTAGAGGTCAGGGTTAGTGTCTCTGACATGGTGTAGGGTTAGAGGTCAGGGTTAGAGGTCAGGGTTAGAGGTCAGGGTTAGTGTCTCTGACATGGTGTAGGGTTAGAGGTCAGGGTTAGAGTCTCTGACATGGTGTAGGGTTAGAGGTCAGGGTTAGAGGTCAGGGTTAGAGTCTCTGACTTGGTGTAGGGTTAGAGGTCAGGGTTAGAGGTCAGGGTTAGAGGTCAGGGTTAGTGTCTCTGACATGGTGTAGGGTTAGAGGTCAGGGTCAGGGTTAGGGTTAGGGGTCAGGGTTAGAGGTCAGGGTTAGAGGTCAGGGTTAGAGGTCAGGGTTAGAGGTCAGGGTTAGAGTCTCTGACATGGTGTAGGGTTAGAGGTCAGGGTTAGAGTCTCTGACATGGTGTAGGGTTAGGGGTCAGGGTTAGGGGTCAGGGTTAGAGGTCAGGGTCAGTGTCTCTGACATGGTGTAGGGTTAGAGGTCAGGGTTAGAGGTCAGGGTTAGAGGTCAGGGTTAGAGTCTCTGACATGGTGTAGGGTTAGAGGTCAGGGTTAGAGGTCAGGGTTAGAGGTCAGGGTTATGTGTGACCTGGTGGTGTGTCTCTCTCTCTCCAGGCTAAGGAGGCCCAGGTTAAAGTGGCTGAGATGGAGCTGTCCCAGGTGGACAACAAGACCAAGCTGGAAGCCACGCTGCAGGAGGAGGCAGCGATACGTCAGGACAACAAGGACAGAGAGATGGAGAGGCTGGCGGACGCAGCAGAGAGGACAGAATACTCCCTCACTAGTATGGACATGGCTAAACACTCTGACACACTACGAGACACAGCGCCTGTCCTAGAGGGCATCAAGGTAACACACAGAGCCTCACCTGTCCTAGAGGGCATCAAGGTAACACACAGACCCCTGACCTGTCCTAGAGGGCATCAAGGTAACACAGACCCTCACCTGTCCTAGAGGGCATCAAGGTCTTCAGGTGATTTGAATAGATTTCACCATAATCATATTTTTCACTGAACAAAAATATTTTAAAAACATGTAAAGTGTTGGTCCCATGTTTGATGAGCTGAAATAAGATCCCAGACATTTTCCATACGCACAAAGCTTATTTCTCTCAAATGTTTTGCATGTACTATATATTGTCCTGTACCCTGCTGTGTATTAATCTAGTATATATTGTCCTGTACCCTGCTGTATATTAATCTAGTCTATATTGTCCTGTACCCTGCTGTATATTAATCTAGTATATATTGTCCTGTACCCTGCTGTGTATTAATCTAGTATATATTGTCCTGTACCCTGCTGTGTATTAATCTAGTATATATTGTCCTGTACCCTGCTGTATATTAATCTAGTCTATATTGTCCTGTACCCTGCTGTATATTAATCTAGTCTATATTGTCCTGTACCCTGCTGTATATTAATCTAGTCTATATTGTCCTGTACCCTGCTGTGTATTAATCTAGTATATATTGTCCTGTACCCTGCTGTGTATTAATCTAGTATATATTGTCCTGTACCCTGCTGTGTATTAATCTAGTATATATTGTCCTGTACCCTGCTGTGTATTAATCTAGTATATATTGTCCTGTACCCTGCTGTGTATTAATCTAGTATATATTGTCCTGTACCCTGCTGTATATTAATCTAGTATATATTGTCCTGTACCCTGCTGTGTATTAATCTAGTATATATTGTCCTGTACCCTGCTGTATATTAATCTAGTATATATTGTCCTGTACCCTGCTGTGTATTAATCTAGTATATATTGTCCTGTATCCTGCTGTGTATTAATCTAGTATATATTGTCCTGTATCCTGCTGTGTATTAATCTAGTATATATTGTCCTGTATCCTGCTGTGTATTAATCTAGTATATATTGTCCTGTACCCTGCTGTATATTAATCTAGTATATATTGTCCTGTATCCTGCTGTGTATTAATCTAGTATATATTGTCCTGTACCCTGCTGTGTATTAATCTAGTATATATTGTCCTGTACCCTGCTGTGTATTAATCTAGTATATATTGTCCTGTATCCTGCTGTGTATTAATCTAGTATATATTGTCCTGTGTATTAATCTAGTATATATTGTCCTGTATCCTGCTGTGTATTAATCTAGTATATATTGTCCTGTACCCTGCTGTGTATTAATCTAGTACATATTGTCCTGTATCCTGCTGTGTATTAATCTAGTATATATTGTCCTGTACCCTGCTGTATATTAATCTAGTATATATTGTCCTGTATCCTGCTGTGTATTAATCTAGTATATATTGTCCTGTATCCTGCTGTGTATTAATCTAGTATATATTGTCCTGTACCCTGCTGTGTATTAATCTAGTACATATTGTCCCCTACAGGGAGAGGAGATCACTAAGGAAGAGATAGACATGTTGAGTGATGCATGTACCCAGCTGTGTATTAATCTAGTCTATATTGTCCCCTACAGGGAGAGGAGATCACTAAGGAAGAGATAGACATGTTGAGTGATGCATGTACCCAGCTGTGTATTAATCTAGTATATATTGTCCCCTACAGGGAGAGGAGATCACTAAGGAAGAGATAGACATGTTGAGTGATGCATGTACCCAGCTGTGTATTAATCTAGTATATATTGTCCCCTACAGGGAGAGGAGATCACTAAGGAAGAGATAGACATGTTGAGTGATGCATGTACCCAGCTGTGTATTAATCTAGTCTATATTGTCCCCTACAGGGAGAGGAGATCACTAAGGAAGAGATAGACATGTTGAGTGATGCATGTACCCAGCTGAAGGAACAGAAGAAGTTACTCACTCTGGAAAAGGAGGAGCTAGAGGACCTGAAAGATGATGTGCAGGAGTACAGCGAGGTAAGGTGTGATCTCATCACTACTGACGGGGGTAAGGTGTGATCTCATCACTACTGACGGGGGTGGGGTGGGATCTCATCACTACTGACGGGGGTAAGGTGGGATCTCATCACTACTGACGGGGGTAAGGTGTGATCTCATCGCTACTGACGGGGGTCGGGTGGGATCTCATCACTACTGACGGGGGTAAGGTGGGATCTCATCACTACTGACGGGGGTAAGGTGTGATCTTATCACTACTGACGGGGGTTGGGTGGGGTCTCATCACTACTGACGGGGGTAAGGTGTGATCTCATCGCTACTGACGGGGGTCGGGTGGGGTCTCATCACTACTGACGGGGGTCGGGTGGGGTCTCATCACTACTGACGGGGGTCGGGTGGGGTCTCATCGCTACTGACGGGGGTCGGGTGGGGTCTCATCACTACTGACTGGGGTTGGGTGGGATCTCATCACTACTGACGGGGGTTGGGTGGGATCTCATCACTACTGACGGGGGTTGGGTGGGATCTCATCACTACTGACGGGGGTCGGGTGGGATCTCATCACTACTGACCGGGGTCGGGTGGGATCATCGCTACTGACGGGGGTTGGGTGTGTTTTTGTTCAGGACCTAAAGGAAATGAAGAAGGAGTTATCTAAGACTGGCCAGGAGAAGGCCGTGCAGGAGAGTAAGGCCTCTCAGCGGCTCTCTAAGAGGGTCAACAGGATGATCGGTAGGATAGGCAAGATCATCACAGAGCTGGAGCAGGACAAGGTGGTCCTGGATGGACAGATGGACAGACCATCCACTCCTCCTATTGGGTAAGAAATCAGCAGTGTCATCATAGAACCACTCTGGGAACCAATGGGTGTGTTCGATCAGACTGGAACAGGATATGGACGTCATGTGACCGGTGTTAACGTGTAGTTATCGGTAGTTACCAATGGTCTTAACGTATAGATGGGTAGCATTTAGAGTAATGTGTTAGGAGTCTAATTCACATGCTGAAATGTGTTCACTCTCGCTAAAAACACATGCCTCCATCACTTAATATGCCTTCAACTAAAACTAGGCTAGTTTGAAAATTGGATCATGTTCATTTGACATTTGATGGAGAATGGATGATCATCATAGTGGTTGTTGACGGTGTGTCTGGGTGGCAGGGTTGTTGACGGTGTGTCTGGGTGGCAGGGTTGTTGACGGTGTGTCTGGGTGGCAGGGTTGTTGACGGTAGGGTAGGGTGGCAGGGTTGTTGACGGTGTGTCTGGGTGGCAGGGTTGTTGACGGTGTGTCTGGGTGGCAGGGTTGTTGACGGTGTGTCTGGGTGGCAGGGTTGTTGACGGTGTGTCTGGGTGGCAGGGTTGTTGACGGTGGGTCTGGGTGGCAGGGTTGTTGACGGTGTGGCAGGGTTGTTGTCTGGGTGGCAGGGTTGTTGACGGTGTGGCAGGGTTGTTGACGGTGTGTCTGGGTGGCAGGGTTGTTGACGGTAGGGTAGGGTGGCAGGGTTGTTGACGGTGGGTCTGGGTGGCAGGGTTGTTGACGGTGGGTCTGGGTGGCAGGGTTGTTGACGGTGTGTCTGGGTGGCAGGGTTGTTGACGGTGTGTCTGGGTGGCAGGGTTGTTGACGGTGTGTCTGGGTGGCAGGGTTGTTGACGGTGTGTCTGGGTGGCAGGGTTGTTGACGGTGGGTCTGGGTGGCAGGGTTGTTGACGGTGGGTCTGGGTGGCAGGGTTGTTGACGGTGGGTCTGGGTGGCAGGGTTGTTGACGGTGGGTCTGGGTGGCAGGGTTGTTGACGGTGGGTCTGGGTGGCAGGGTTGTTGACGGTGGGTCTGGGTGGCAGGATTGTTGACGGTGTGTCTGGGTGGCAGGGTTGTTGACGGTGTATCTGGGTGGCAGGGTTGTTGACGGTGTGGCAGGGTTGTTGACGGTGTGGCAGGGTTGTTGACGGTGGGTCTGGGTGGCAGGGTTGTTGACGGTGTGGCAGGGTTGTTGACGGTGTGTCTGGGTGGCAGGGTTGTTGACGGTGTGTCTGGGTGGCAGGGTTGTTGACGGTGTGGCAGGGTTGTTGACGGTGTGTCTGGGTGGCAGGGTTGTTGACGGTGGGTCTGGGTGGCAGGGTTGTTGACGGTGGGTCTGGGTGGAAGGGTTGTTGACGGTGTGGCAGGGTTGTTGACGGTGTGTCTGGGTGGCAGGGTTGTTGACGGTGTGTCTGGGTGGCAGGGTTGTTGACGGTGGGGCAGGGTTGTTGACGGTGGGTCTGGGTGGCAGGGTTGTTGCCGGTGTGTCTGGGTGGCAGGGTTGTTGACGGTGTGTCTGGGTGGCAGGGTTGTTGACGGTGTGGCAGGGTTGTTGACGGTGTGTCTGGGTGGCAGGGTTGTTGACGGTGTGTCTGGGTGGCAGGGTTGTTGACGGTGTGGCAGGGTTGTTGACGGTGTGTCTGGGTGGCAGGGTTGTTGACGGTGTGTCTGGGTGGCAGGGTTGTTGACGGTGTGGCAGGGTTGTTGACGGTGGGTCTGGGTGGCAGGGTTGTTGACGGTGGGTCTGGGTGGCAGGGTTGTTGACGGTGTGGCAGGGTTGTTGACGGTGTGGCAGGGTTGTTGACGGTGTGTCTGGGTGGCAGGGTTGTTGACGGTGTGTCTGGGTGGCAGGGTTGTTGACGGTGGGTCTGGGTGGCAGGATTGTTGACGGTGTGTCTGGGTGGCAGGGTTGTTGACGGTGGGTCTGGGTGGCAGGGTTGTTGACGGTGGGTCTGGGTGGCAGGGTTGTTGACGGTGTGTCTGGGTGGCAGGGTTGTTGACGGTGTGGCAGGGTTGTTGACGGTGGGTCTGGGTGGCAGGGTTGTTGACGGTGGGTCTGGGTGGCAGGGTTGTTGACGGTGGGTCTGGGTGGCAGGGTTGTTGACGGTGTGTCTGGGTGGCAGGGTTGTTGACGGTGTGGCAGGGTTGTTGACGGTGGGTCTGGGTGGCAGGGTTGTTGACGGTGGGTCTGGGTGGCAGGGTTGTTGACGGTGGGTCTGGGTGGCAGGGTTGTTGACGGTGTGTCTGGGTGGCAGGGTTGTTGACGGTGGGTCTGGGTTGCAGGGTTGTTGACGGTGTGTCTGGGTGGCAGGGTTGTTGACGGTGGGTCTGGGTGGCAGGGTTGTTGACGGTGTGTCTGGGTGGCAGGGTTGTTGACGGTGTGGCAGGGTTGTTGACGGTGGGTCTGGGTGGCAGGGTTGTTGACGGTGTGTCTGGGTGGCAGGGTTGTTGACGGTGGGTCTGGGTGGCAGGGTTGTTGACGGTGGGTCTGGGTGGCAGGGTTGTTGACGGTGTGTCTGGGTGGCAGGGTTGTTGACGGTGTGGCAGGGTTGTTGACGGTGTGGCAGGGTTGTTGACGGTGTGGCAGGGTTGTTGACGGTGTGTCTGGGTGGCAGGGTTGTTGACGGTGGGTCTGGGTGGCAGGATTGTTGACGGTGTGTCTGGGTGGCAGGGTTGTTGACGGTGGGTCTGGGTGGCAGGGTTGTTGACGGTGGGTCTGGGTGGCAGGGTTGTTGACGGTGGGTCTGGGTGGCAGGGTTGTTGACGGTGTGGCAGGGTTGTTGACGGTGTGTCTGGGTGGCAGGGTTGTTGACGGTGTGTCTGGGTGGCAGGGTTGTTGACGGTGGGTCTGGGTTGCAGGGTTGTTGACGGTGTGTCTGGGTGGCAGGGTTGTTGACGGTGGGTCTGGGTGGCAGGGTTGTTGACGGTGTGTCTGGGTGGCAGGGTTGTTGACGGTGTGGCAGGGTTGTTGACGGTGGGTCTGGGTGGCAGGGTTGTTGACGGTGTGTCTGGGTGGCAGGGTTGTTGACGGTGGGTCTGGGTGGCAGGGTTGTTGACGGTGGGTCTGGGTGGCAGGGTTGTTGACGGTGTGTCTGGGTGGCAGGGTTGTTGACGGTGTGGCAGGGTTGTTGGGAACCACTAGTATAGACCATACGTCATTTAAACTGCTGATTAAATTGTATAGACCATACGTCATTTAAACTGTTGATTAAATGGTATAGACCATACGTCATTTAAACTGTTGATTAAATGGTATAGACCATACGTCATTTAAACGGTTGATTAAATGGTATAGACCATACGTCATTTAAACTGTTGATTAAATGGTATAGACCATACGTCCTTTAAACTGTTGCTATATAGTGACTATAGCATAATACACCTCACAATTTATTCACAATAATCATAACTCTCATTTGCTAAATTAAAGATCACAATCATTTTCTAGATATGATTTTTCGCAAAAGATGCAATTCCTAGGAAAGGCTTTTAAAATATTTTTCCAATGAAAAAATACCATGTTTTTAATTTTAGCTTGTTCTTTATTGCACTTCACTGATAAAATACTCCCTAAAATGTAATTTGGTTTGATCTGATTGGTGTGCTCTGATCTGGGACCTTTGATCCTGCATGGCAACAGTGTTGGCTCCTCCTCCGCCACCATGTGACCTGTGTGAGCCAGTAACATGCCTCCTGTATGTAGCCTTCTGTTTACCTTTAGGGAGAACCTGATCAGTATCAACGAGCTCATCACCGTCATGAGGCAGATCCAGAACATTCCAGAGCACAAGCTGCAGAGCATCGCTGACGCTCTCGACGACAACAAGGACGGGAAGATCGACATTGATGATGTCATCAAGGTATGTGTTGTTGGGCCAATCAGAAGGACCTCTGGCCGCGTCTTCTCAGCCAATCAGCTGAATGAAAGACAGACAGGTGGTGGACAGCAAATGAACGCTAACCCAATGTGTGTGTCGTTGTGTGTTATTGTAGTTGGTGGAGTTGATTGACAAGGAGGACATTGACATCAACACCAGCCAGGTAGCAGAAATCATGGTGATGCTGCAGAAGGAGGAGAAGCTGCAAGAGAAGGAGAAGGCCCAGAAGGAGCAGGCTGCTAAGTTAAATAACTAGCCCACAGAAGAGGCTCTGCTTGGGGGAGGAAACCGCTTCCGAGATGACGTAACTGGAGCTCATCTCTGGACCCCAGACCGCCGTATACCCTGACCCTAAACTGACCCTGACCAGCACCATGAGCTACCAGCCACCCACTCTAAACAGTTTCTTCCAACAGAATTAGAGGTTGACTTTTTGTTCAGAAATTTGTTTCAGAAAGTCTTTTGTGCCCTTAATGAACATTATCTCAACTTATCCCAAAGTACCCCGAAATTATACTCAACAACATAGTCTTAGAAACAAATGATGTTTCTGGGACCCAAGCTATCTATCTAGTGGTAGTACTGGGACCCAAGCTATCTAGTGGTAGTACTGGGACCCAAGCTATCTAGTGGTAGTACTGGGACCCAAGCTATCTAGTGGTAGTACTGGGACCCAAGCTATCTAGTGGTAGTACTGGGACCCAAGCTATCTAGTGGTAGTACTGGGACCCAAGCTATCTAGTGGTAGTACTGGGACCCAAGCTATCTAGTGGTAGTACTGGGACCCAAGCTATCTAGTGGTAGTACTGGGACCCAAGCTATCTAGTGGTAGTACTGGGACCCAAGCTATCTAGTGGTAGTACTGGGACCCAAGCTATCTAGTGGTAGTACTGGGACCCAAGCTATCTAGTGGTAGTACTGGGACCCAAGCTATCTAATGGTAGTACTGGGACCCAAGCTATCTAGTGGTAGTACTGGGACCCAAGCTATCTAGTGGTAGTACTGGGACCCAAGCTATCTAATGGTAGTACTGGGACCCAAGCTATCTAGTGGTAGTACTGGGACCCAAGCTATCTAATGGTAGTACTGGGACCCAAGCTATCTATCTAATGGTAGTACTGGGACCCAAGCTATCTAGTGGTAGTACTGGGACCCAAGCTATCTAATGGTAGTACTGGGACCCAAGCTATCTATCTAGTGGTAGTACTGGGCCCCAAGCTATCTAGTGGTAGTACTGGGACCCAAGCTATCTAGTGGTAGTACTGGGACCCAAGCTATCTAGTGGTAGTACTGGGACCCAAGCTATCTAGTGGTAGTACTGGGACCCAAGCTATCTAGTGGTAGTACTGGGACCCAAGCTATCTAGTGGTAGTACTGGGACCCAAGCTATCTATCTAATGGTAGTACTGGGACCCAAGCTAGCTATCTAGTGGTAGTACTGGGACCCAAGCTATCTAGTGGTAGTACTGGGACCCAAGCTATCTAGTGGTAGTACTGGGACCCAAGCTATCTAGTGGTAGTACTGGGACCCAAGCTATCTAGTGGTAGTACTGGGACCCAAGCTATCTAGTGGTAGTACTTGGTTAGATATGCTTTATCTGAGGGGAGTTCCTTATTGGAGCGGAAACCCAGACACTCACCCTTCCCTGGAAGGAGTTTCACACATGGCTGAGATAATCAATCAATCAATCAAAATAAAATTGATTGATTGATTGATTATCTCAGCCATGTGTGAAACTCCTTCCAGGGAAGGGTGAGTGTCTGGGTTTCCGCTCCAATAAGGAACTCCCCTCACCTGGTTGTCTAGGTCTTAATTGAAAGCAAAAAGCAAAAACCTGCAGACACTCGACCTTACGTGGAATGAGTTTGACACCCCTGATCTAGGCCTTCAACTTTCAATAAGGTTGAGGCAACAATGATATGATATAACAGGGTCTCCTATCTTACCGCTACAGTTTACAAAACATTAAGTACACCATCCTGATATGGAGCTCCACCCCCTTTAGCTCTCAGAACAGCCTCAATTCGTCACGGCATGGACTCTACAGTTTGTCCAAAGCTTTCCACAGGGATGCTGGTCCATGTTGACTCCAATGCTTCCCACAATTGTGTCAATTTGTCTGGTCCACCACCCAAAGGACATCCAATCTTGATACACACGTGAAAAACTCAGCAGCGTTGCAGTTCTTGACACAAACCGCTGCGTCTGGCACCTACTACCGTTCCCCGTTCAAAGTCACTTAAATATTTTGTCTTGCCTATTCACCCTCTGAATGGCACACACATACACAATCCATGTCTCAAGGCTTAAAAATCGTTCTTTAACCTGTCTCCTCCCCTTCATCTACACTGATTTGAAGTGGATTTAACAAGTGACATCAATAAGGGATCATAGCTTTCACCTGGTCAGTCTGTCATGGAAAGAGCGGGTGTTCCTAATGTTTTGTACATTCAGTGTATATAGCCATACTTTAGAACCTGGATAATGGCTCTGGTGAGGTCTGAGATGAACCAGCTTGCCTTCCATTCATTCAACCATCAAAGGAATGATTTGTTCTTCAAGATCACTCCTCGACTTTGCACACTAAATCTCATTCATTTATTCCACTCAGCCCAATTAGCTTTTTATTGAACTTTATTTAGTAAAAAAAAAAAAAACTTTATTTCATTTTTATTTTTTTTGAGCTCCTGATGTTAATACGTGTTAACTGAGTTGTTGCTATTTATTGTGTTGAATGTAACATAAAGATGTAGGTAATGCATTTTAGAGGCTTTAGGGTTCGTCACCAAAGGGACCGCATTACTTACAGGAGTCTACGACCTGTCAAAGTTCTACTATACACTATACCTGATGTTAGGAGAGACGGACCTGCCCGGTCTCTTTGACCAGAACCGTATCATTTTCAAACCAATTCTGACTAAAGAAGCAATCAAATGTAATAAAACCAATAATCGGTTGTATTGATCTGCATGGAGCACAGGGTGAGAGTCTGACCAATCAGCATCTTGGCCTTGAATAGAACCAAACATTATGGATACTGTCAAAGATGTATCGTTGTTTTTGATGAGTATATAATATTCTGCCCACTTTGACTTGAGTACTTGACCTTTGTTTGTTACTAAATCCAAGGAGGTGTGGTGTTGCGTGTATAGAGTTAGTTTGGTGGAGTTGTATTGGACATCAGAATGCCTGTCTCATACATGTTGATTTTAGATCAGAGAAGTGTACGAGCCTGCTGCTGGTTCGGAGGGCTAGGGTGAGAAGGTCAGGAGAAGGATATTGAGATGGTACCTTTAATCCATTCCTGAACTACATTGGGGTTTGCTGTGACGCTAGAGGGTTGGCTGTCGTCTGTTAGGTACATATATTATCAGTGCAGACTAGGAATGGGCGGTATCCAGATTTTCATATCAGACCGTCCTCTTATCCCGGGATTTACAGTATTACCGGTTTAGTACACAAGTGGGCACCCAAAAAATCCCATTGGGCGTCTTATTAGCAGAATGCTAACAAAATTAGCAAAGGTAATAGCATGCAGGCTGCTACCTAAATATGCTAACGAGCGCAAACAAAAATAAGTTAATTGCAAAGACAGGCAGTCCAGCTCATGAAATTCTACGTATATACGTAGGTAGGCACTACCGAATGTAATTTTTGGTGAGTTTGTACATTTACAAGTGCATGTGAACGAGAGACATTGTGCAAATGAACAGTACTGACTCTGGAGCAGCATGTGTACACGCTGTGTCTGTGTGGAGTCTGGAGTTGCTAGGGCAACGGCCTGCCTGCTCTGCTTAGAAGATGGGGGCAGAGCAGATGAGAGGAAATGAAATCAAGAGAGAGCAGTGGCAGCTGTACAGAACTGATCCAAAGGGCTTTGACCACTTAGTCATGGCAGAAAGGGATGCCCACTCACCTTATTAATTTAGCCACTTAGAAAACTAGCAAGTTTAATTCAGCATTTTTGAATCAGGAAAAAAAGAAAATGCATTAAATATCTTTCTGAGTTTTGTAAACACGTTTCTAAAATGCTTCTTATTGTAATTTCTGCTTCGGTTTCACTTCTAAACTCATAATTCAGGACCAGGCCTTCTATCAGCAGGCAGCGCTCTGACTGACCTCTTCTATCAGCAGGCAGCGCTCTGACTGACCTCTTCTATCAGCAGGCAGCGCTCTGACTGACCTCTTCTATCAGCAGGCAGCGCTCTGACTGACCTCTTCTATCAGCAGGCAGCGCTCTGACTGACCTCTTCTATCAGCGCTCTGACTGACCTCTTCTATCAGCAGGCAGCGCTCTGACTGACCTCTTCTATCAGCGCTCTGACTGACCTCTTCTATCAGCAGGCAGCGCTCTGACTGACCTCTTCTATCAGCAGGCAGCGCTCTGACTGACCTCTTCTATCAGCAGGCAGCGCTCTGACTGACCTCTTCTATCAGCAGGCAGCGCTCTGACTGACCTCTTCTATCAGCAGGCAGCGCTCTGACTGACCTCTTCTATCAGCGTTCTGACTGACCTCTTCTATCAGCGCTCTGACTGACCTCTTCTATCAGCAGGCGGCGCTCTGACTGACCTCTTCTATCAGCGCTCTGACTGACCTCTTCTATCAGCAGGCAGCGCTCTGACTGACCTCTTCTATCAACAGGCAGCGCTCTGACTGACCTCTTCTATCAGCAGGCAGCGCTCTGACTGACCTCTTCTATCAGCAGGCAGCGCTCTGACTGATATGGGGATACTTTTCTCAGTGTAGCCAGACTATTTTTCTCCTGTTTAACTTCAAGCAAAACATTAGCTAGCTGTAACTGCCTACATTCTTCCTATGGTAGGTCTAAACATTAGAAATATGTTGGCCATGCATCATTTTTGCTAAAAATACATTGCTTTTTCATTGTAAGCTCATTTACTTTTTTGTTTGTCAGACAAATATCATTACACTTCTGTTGTCATCTGATGAAAATGAAGCTGTTTTCAGCCTAATGTGTTGCAACGATGTATTTTCTGAAGGAAAACTAGTTGCACGTCCCTGGTCTCTATTGAAGCAAAAAAAGACTTTCAATATAAAACGTGACCCCTGACAATACACAGCTGGACTCACCTGCTCCTGCTTTCTCCTGTTGTGCTATTTTACAAACAAACACGTGACTGGGTCAGCGGTTCTGGGGAGCTATGGTAACTAGGGTAAGCTGCAGTCTGCTGTATCTCCTAATGTATTGCACAAGTTGAGTACAGGCATTTACTTTTAAAAAATCTACAAATATTAAAATGTATTGGAAAAACTTCAAAGAAATAGTTTCAGATATGATATATACGGTATACCGCCAAAGCCTTGTTCAGGAGGTGTCTTCAACCACTAAGAGGACAGAGGAAGGTGTAGAGGAGGAGTCAATTGCACACAAGGTCCAACCAAAATTTGACTTACGCTTTTAACCCAACTCCTCCGAAAGAGACACATTCTACATACAGGTATTGGAGAGGTGCAGGGGCCACACTGCGCCCAGGGAGCTGTTGTTGTGCGGGGTTAAGTGCCTTGCTCAAGGGCACAACGGCAGGTAGTGGCATCTAGGTTTTGATACCAGCAACCTTCCAGCTGACTTGCCAGATATTCTCTGGTCGGTCCGGGATTCAAACTGGCAACCCTCCGGCTGCTGGCTGGCCTCTCTAATCGCAAGGGGGAAATTATTTCATGGCGTTTTTAATTGCACTATAGTCTATTAGTCTAATAATCAAATACATGTTTGTTGTTCATGTGGACTCAGGCTGTATCTGACCATGTACACTGGTTCTGAGATACTAGAGAAGACAATATTTGAAGCAATAAGTAATTCCGTTTTTATTGGAGAGATATTAAGTGTACGATATGTTGGTTTGTTTTTCAATTTGAGAGTGTACATTGTAATAGCTAATTTATCGTCTGAGGAAATGCTATTTTAGTGGATAGTGTTTCAGATTGGGATTATTTTTAAAGTCATCTGCACATCTAGAGGCTGTTGGGGAGCAGGTTAGGGTGAGTAATCAGTTACTATCCAGCCTGACTGGCAGCAGGTTAGGGTGAGTAATCAGTTACTATCCAGCCTGACTGGCAGCATGTTAGGGTGAGTAATCAGTTACTATCCAGCCTGACTGGCAGCATGTTAGGGTGAGTAATCAGTTACTATCCAGCCTGACTGGCAGCATGTTAGGGTGAGTAATCAGTTACTATCCAGCCTGACTGGCAGCATGTTAGGGTGAGTAATCAGTTACTATCCAGCCTGACTGGCAGCATGTTAGGGTGAGTAATCAGTTACTATCCATCCTGACTGGCAGCATGTTAGGGTGAGTAATCAGTTACTATCCATCCTGACTGGCAGCATGTTAGGGTGAGTAATCAGTTACTATCCATCCTGACTGGCAGCATGTTAGGGTGAGTAATCAGTTACTATCCATCCTGACTGGCAGCATGTTAGGGTGAGTAATCAGTTACTATCCATCCTGACTGGCAGCATGTTAGGGTGAGTAATCAGTTACTATCCAGCCTGACTGGCAGCATGTTAGGGTGAGTAATCAGTTACTATCCATCCTGACTGGCAGCATGTTAGGGTGAGTAATCAGTTACTATCCAGCCTGACTGGCAGCATGTTAGGGTGAGTAATCAGTCACTATCCATCCTGACTGGCAGCAGGCTAGCAGTAACCTATCGTAACTGTTAGTAACCTATAGGTTGTATAGCATCAGATTGGCAGTGTGATGGAGGAGGACAGGGACAACAAACAGAACTGACTGGAATCTAAGTTCTAGAAGATAATTCTATAATAGTTCTATTGAAGTCTGTTCTACACTTCTCTGTAGAAGGCTAGTTACTAGAGCTCGGTCCGTATCATATATGATATTATGCACTGCTTTAGTTTTATGTTTTTAATGACCATCGCACCAAACTGGTTAGAGGATTAAATTAGGTTTGAGAGTTTAACCCTGACCCTAAATTAGGTTTGAGAGTTTAACCCTGACCCTAAATTAGGTTTGAGAGTTTAACCCTGACCCCTGACCCTAAATTAGGTTTGAGAGTTTAACCCTGACCCTAAATTAGGTTTGAGAGGCAAGACGTTGCAGTATAATGACATTCACAACTTTAAATGTTTATGAAAATAAATCCAATGTTCTTAATAACCTGTGCTTATATTGCAGATATTGTATAATTGTTTATTTAATGTTTATTTAATCAAACTGAAAAGTTGAATAACATTTTGAACAAGATTCAGATGACTTGGTAGCGATAGTTTACTTCAACATTAGTTCAAATCAGAGCTTTTTTTGTCATAAATCAAATCTTTATGTAAATAATTAACTTTTACATAAACTGGCACAAGTGTTGAATAAACTTTGGTTGATCCTGAATGATTGTGTTCATTTTTTTGTTTATTTTTTATTTCTCATGCAAGTGTCATGGAATGATCATTCACAATGCTTATACCCTAACCTCAACCATAACCATAACCCCAACCATAACCCTAACCACCCCTAACCCCAACCATAACCCTAACCACCCCTAACCCCAACCATAACCCTAACCACCCCTAACCCCAACCATAACCCTAACCACCCCTAACCCCAACCATAACCCTAACCACCCCTAACCACCCCTAACCTCAACCAATAACCCTAACTAACCCTAACCACCCCTAACCTCAACCAATAACCCCAACCATAACCCTAACCACCCCTAACCTCAACCATAACCCTAACCACCCCTAACCTCAACCACCCCTAACCTCAACCATAACCCTAACCAACCCTAACCTCAACCAATAACCCTAACCACCCCTAACCTCAACCAATAACCCTAACCACCCCTAACCTCAACCAATAACCCTAACCACCCCTAACCTCAACCAATAACCCTAACCTCAACCATAACCTCAACCATAACCCTAACCACCCCTAACCTCAACCATAACCCTAACCTCAACCATAACCCTAACTAACCCTAACCCCAACCATAACCCTAACCACCCCTAACCACCCCTAACCTCAACCATAACCCTAACCACCCCTAACCTCAACCATAACCCTAACTAACCCTAACCTCAACCATAACCCTAACTAACCCTAACCTCAACCATAACCCTAACTAACCCTAACCTCAACCATAACCCTAACCACCCCTAACCTCAACCATAACCCTAACCACCCCTAACCTCAACCATAACCCTAACCACCCCTAACCCCAACCATAACCCTAACCCTAACCACCCCTAACCCCAACCATAACCCTAACCACCCCTAACCTCAACCATAACCACCCCTAACCTCAACCATAACCATAACCTCAACCATAACCCTAACCACCCCTAACCTCAACCATAACCCTAACCACCCCTAACCTCAACCATAACCTCAACCATAACCCTAACCACCCCTAACCTCAACCATAACCCTAACCTCAACCATAACCCTAACCAACCCTAACCTCAACCATAACCCTAACCACCCCTAACCTCAACCAATAACCCTAACTAACCCTAACCACCCCTAACCTCAACCATAACCCTAACCTCAACCATAACCCTAACCACCCCTAACCTCAACCATAACCCTAACCTCAACCATAACCCTAACTAACCCTAACCCCAACCATAACCCTAACCACCCCTAACCACCCCTAACCTCAACCATAACCCTAACCACCCCTAACCTCAACCATAACCCTAACTAACCCTAACCTCAACCATAACCCTAACTAACCCTAACCTCAACCATAACCCTAACTAACCCTAACCTCAACCATAACCCTAACCACCCCTAACCTCAACCATAACCCTAACCACCCCTAACCTCAACCATAACCCTAACCACCCCTAACCCCAACCATAACCCTAACCACCCCTAACCCCAACCATAACCCTAACCACCCCTAACCTCAACCATAACCACCCCTAACCTCAACCATAACCATAACCTCAACCATAACCCTAACCACCCCTAACCTCAACCATAACCCTAACTAACCCTAACCAACCCTAACCTCAACCTCAACCATAACCCTAACCACCCCTAACCTCAACCATAACCCTAACCTCAACCATAACCCTAACCAACCCTAACCTCAACCATAACCCTAACCACCCCTAACCTCAACCAATAACCCTAACTAACCCTAACCACCCCTAACCTCAACCATAACCCTAACCTCAACCATAACCCTAACCAACCCTAACCTCAACCATAACCCTAACCACCCCTAACCTCAACCAATAACCCTAACTAACCCTAACCTCAACCATAACCCTAACTAACCCTAACCACCCCTAACCTCAACCATAACCCTAACCACCCCTAACCTCAACCATAACCCTAACTAACCCTAACCACCCCTAACCTCAACCATAACCCTAACTAACCCTAACCTCAACCCTAACCCTAACCACCCCTAACCTCAACCATAACCCTAACTAACCCTAACCTCAACCATAACCCTAACTAACCCTAACCTCAACCATAACCCTAACCACCCCTAACCATAACCCTAACCACCCCTAACCACCCCTAACCTCAATCATAACCCTAACCACCCCTATCCTCAACCATAACCCCAACCAATAACCCTAACCACCCCTAACCTCAACCATAACCCTAACCTCAACCATAACCCTAACTAACCCTAACCACCCCTAACCTCACCCATAACCTCAACCATAACCCTAACTAACCATAACCCTAACCACCCCTAACCTCAACCCTAACCTCAACCATAACCCTAACCTCAACCATAACCCTAACCTCAACCATAACCCTAACCACCCCTAACCCCAACCAATAACCCTAACCACCCCTAACCCCAACCATAACCCTAACTAACCCTAACCTCAACCATAACCCTAACCACCCCTAACCTCACCCATAACCTCAACCATAACCCTAACCCCAACCATAACCCTAACTAACCCTAACCCAACCATAACCCTAACCACCCCTAACCTCAACCATAACCCTAACCACCCCTAACCCCAACCAATAACCCTAACCACCCCTAACCCCAACCATAACCCTAACTAACCCTAACCTCAACCATAACCCTAACTAACCCTAACCACCCCTAACCTCAACCATAACCCTAACTAACCCTATCCCCAACCCTAACCCTAACCACCCCTAACCCCAACCACCCATAACCCTAACCACCCCTACCCCTAACCAGAACCCCTATCCCTCCTGCCTTACCAGCAGTGGTGGAAAAAGTACTCAATTGTCTTGAGTAAAAATAAAGATACTGTCCCTTAATAGGAAATGACTCCAGGAAACATAAAGATACTGTCCCTTAATAGGAAATGACTCCAGGAAACATAAAGATACTGTCCCTTAATAGGAAATGACTCCAGGAAACATAAAGATACTGTCCCTTAATAGGAAATGACTCCAGTAAAGGTGAGTCACGCAGTACTACTTGAGTAAAAGTATAGCTTTAAATATACTTAATTATCAAAAGTAAAAGTATTTACATACATTTTTAATTTATAGATAGCCAGGGGCACACACCAACACTCAGACATCCATTTACAAACAAAACATTTGTGTTTAGTTTGTCCGCTAGATCAGAGGCATTAAGGATGACCAGGAATGTTCTCTTAAGTGGGTGAATTGGACCATTTTCATGTCCTGCTAAGCAAAGCATTTGAAATGTAATGAGTACTTTTGGGTATCAGGGAAAATGTCTGGAGTAAAAAGTACATTATTTTCATTAGAAATGTAGTGAAGTAAAAGTTGTCAAAAATAGAAATTATAAAGTACAGAACCCATTAGGAATCGCTCCTCTATTGTTCCTCTAGTACTGCTACTGATGCTAATACTGCTACTGATGCTAGTACTGCTACTGATGCTAGTATTGATGCTAGTACTGCTACTGATGCTAGTACTGCTACTGATGCTAGTACTGCTACTGATGCTAGTACTGCTACTGATGCTAGTACTGCTACTGATGCTAGTACTGATGCTAGTGCTGATGCTAGTACTGATGCTAGTACTGCTACTGATGCTAGTACTGCTACTGATGCTAGTACTGCTACTGATGCTAGTACTGCTACTGATGCTAGGACTGCTACTGATGCTAGCACTGCTACTGATGCTAGTACTGCTACTGATGCTAGCACTGCTACTGATGCTAGTACTGCTACTGATGCTAGTACTGCTACTGATGCTAGTATTGATGCTAGTACTGCTACTGATGCTAGTACTGCTACTGATGCTAGTACTGCTACTGATGCTAGTATTGATGCTAGTACTGCTACTGATGCTAGTTCGGCTACTGATGCTAGTACTGCTACTGATGCTAGTATTGATGCTAGTACTGCTACTGATGCTAGTACTGCTACTGATGCTAGTACTGCTACTGATGTTAGTACTGATGTTAGTGATAGTACTGCTACTGATGCTAGTACTGCTACTGATGCTAGTACTGCTACTGATGCTAGTACTGCTACTGATGTTAGTACTGATGTTAGTGATAGTACTGCTACTGATGCTAGTACTGCTACTGATGCTAGTACTGATGCTAGTACTGCTACTGATGTTAGTACTGATGCTAGTACTAGTGCTAGTACTGCTACTGATGCTAGTACTGCTACTGATGCTAGTACTAGTGCTAGTACTGCTGCTGATGCTAGTACTGATGCTAGTACTGCTACTGATGTTAGTACTGATGCTAGAACTGCTACTGATGCTAGTACTAAGATATGGAAAATAGGAGTGGCAATATCGTCTGCTATTATCCTCAATCATTTTCCATCCAGATTGTCAGACCCCGGTGGCTTGTCATTTTTGCTAGACAACAATAATTTGTTTCACCTCTTCCACACTGACTTTACAGAATTGAAAATTACAATGCTTGTCTTTCATAATTTGGTCAGATATACTTGGATGTGTAGTGTCAGCGTTTGTTGCTGGCATGACATCCCTGAGTTTGCTTATCTTGCCAATGAAAACATCATTAAAGTAATTGGTAATATCAGTGGGCTTTGTGATGAAGGAGCCATCTGATTGTTAATGATGGAGCTGAGGTGCTCCAAAGCCTTTTACTGTCATTCTTTTAATTTTTTGGGTGGGTTTCATAGTATTTTTTTATTTAGTAAATATTTAATTTCACCCAGAAAATATACTTCTCTGTATATCACTTCAACACAGCATAATGTATTGTATAATGTCATCATAACTCCATAAGGTGCACATTCTATAGGGAAGCTTGTTATTTATGTAGCTTACTACCTCTGTAGCCTCTGTCACAGGGGCGTCCGAGACTACTACCTCTGTAGCCTCTGTCACAGGGGCGTCCGAGGCTACTACCTCTCTAGCCTCTGTCACAGGGGCGTCCGAGGCTACTACCTCTGTAGCCTCTGTCACAGGGGCGTCCGAGGCTACTACCACTGTAGCCTCTGTCACAGGGGCGTCCGAGGCTACTACCTCTGTAGCCTCTGTCACAGGGGCGTCCGAGGCTACTACCTCTGTAGCCTCTGTCACAGGGGCGTCCGAGGCTACTACCTCTGTAGCCTCTGTCACAGGGGCGTCCGAGGCTACTTCCTCTGTAGCCTCTGTCACAGGGGCGTCCGAGGCTACTACCTCTGTAGCCTCTGTCACAGGGGCGTCCGAGGCTACTACCTCTGTAGCCTCTGTCACAGGGGCGTCCGAGGCTACTACCACTGTAGCCTCTGTCACAGGGGCGTCCGAGGCTACTACCTCTGTAGCCTCTGTCACAGGGGCGTCCGAGGCTACTACCACTGTAGCCTCTGTCACAGGGGCGTCCGAGGCTACTACCTCTGTAGCCTCTGTCACAGGGGCGTCCGAGGCTACTACCACTGTAGCCTCTGTCACAGGGGCGTCCGAGGCTACTACCTCTGTAGTCTCTGTCACAGGGGCGTCCGAGGCTACTACCTCTGTAGCCTCTGTCACAGGGGCGTCCGAGGCTACTACCACTGTAGTCTCTGTCACAGGGGCGTCCGAGGCTACTACCACTGTAGCCTCTGTCACAGGGGCGTCCGAGGCTACTACCACTGTAGCCTCTGTCACAGGGGCGTCCGAGGCTACTACCACTGTAGCCTCTGTCACAGGGGCGTCCGAGGCTACTACCACTGTAGCCTCTGTCACAGGGGCGTCCGAGGCTACTACCTCTGTAGTCTCTGTCACAGGGGCGTAACCATGCTGTATATTATTCTACATGATGTTAACCATGCTGTATATTATTCTACATGATGTTAACCATGCTGTATATTATTCTACATGATGTTAACCATGCTGTATATTATTCTACATGATGTTAACCATGCTGTATATTATTCTACATGATGTTAACCATGCTGTATATTATTCTACATGATGTTAACCATGCTGTATATTATTCTACATGATGTTAACCATGCTGTATATTATTCTACATGATGTTAACCATGCTGTATATTATTCTACATGATGTTAACCATGCTGTATATTATTCTACATGATGTTAACCATGCTGTATATTATTCTACATGATGTTAACCATGCTGTATATTATTCTACATGATGTTAACCATGCTGTATATTATTCTACATGATGTTAACCATGCTGTATATTATTCTACATGATGTTAACCGTGCTGTATATTATTCTACATGATGTTAACCGTGCTGTATATTATTCTACATGATGTTAACCGTGCTGTATATTATTCTACATGATGTTAACCGTGCTGTATATTATTCTACATGATGTTAACCATGCTGTATATTATTCTACATGATGTTAACCATGCTGTATATTATTCTACATGATGTTAACCATGCTGTATATTATTCTACATGATGTTAACCATGCTGTATATTATTCTACATGATGTTAACCATGCTGTATATTATTCTACATGATGTTAACCATGCTGTATATTATTCTACATGATGTTAACCATGCTGTATATTGCTGTATATTATTCTACATGATGTTAACCATGCTGTATATTATTCTACATGATGTTAACCATGCTGTATATTATTCTACATGATGTTAACCATGCTGTATAATCTATACTCTGATATTGGTTGTCTGGATTCCTGATAATGCATTGTTCCAATTGGTTAATTCCCCCTCTCCCCTGTAACTATTCCCCAGGTCATTGCTTTAAATGAGAATGTGTTCTCAGTAATCTTAACTGCTAAAATAATTGTTATCATTCTTCCATCTCATGACATGTGAATGTAGTTCTAGATGATATGACTATCCTGGTCCTATATGGTTGAGTTGGTATAGCATGGTGCTTGCACAGCCATGGTTCAATTCCCAGGACCACCCATACATAAAATGTATGCACGCATTACTGTAAGTCACTTTGGATAAAAGCGTCTGCTAAATGGCATATTATTGATGTTATTATTAGATCATAACTGGTCTGCTCTATATCTATAATGTAGTCCGAGGTCCATTTCATAGTTGGCTTCATTACCTGTGAAAGCATACAGGTTTCTGTCTGTCTCCTTTTCCTCCCTGTTTTGGCCCATATGTATCAAACTTCTCGGAGTACTGCCTTTCAGATCAGATAAGATGTTATGGACAGGAGGGACATGAGCACTGCTACTCTGAGACCTTTGATATAAACAAGCGCTGCTCTCTCCGCTGTCATTATTTGCTCTGTACAGTGATGCTTATAGTTTCACTTTCAAACTAAAGACTGAATGTTTTCGTACTGCTCTGAAATGTCTTGATACTTACTATTGGCTTTATGATGCAATAAAACAACTAACACAACCTTATCCTGTGTGTTTAATTCTTCCCCATATAAACACCCTTTCTGGGGGCTTGATTCAATCCGTAACGCTGAATATCCGCGATTGAATTGTAAACATAATTTCCGATTGAGCCGAAATATGCAGCATTTACCATGAATGCAGTTTATGCAAATGCAGGAACATGACCTTTTGAAGAGCAACTGAAAACGCCCTGTGGAATTGATATAAGTCAGAAACATTCTGGTGTCTAAATGGATTTGAAATTGGATGATAAAGTCAGTCTCGTCTAAAACGTAGTTTGGAACCTCAGTGCTTTGTCCCTCTGTTTAGATTATGTTTGTAAGAACTGAGGTCTGGGCATCCCATATACTTTAGTTTACCTTTAGTCAGAAGTATGCTGGTATTACATGGTTCACGTGGCATATCACTCCCACTGTCGGGCTACTGTAAAACATGGTACTGGAATCTCACAGTACCAATACACGGACTGGATTATGGCATATCACTCCCACTGTCGGGCTACTGTAAAACATGGTACTGGAGTCTCACAGTACCAATACACGGACTGGATTATGGCATATCACTCCCACCGTCGGGCTACTGTAAAACATGGTACTGGAGTCTCACAGTACCAATACACGGACTGGATTATGGCATATCACTCCCACTGTCTGGCTACTGTAAAACATGGTACTGGAATCCCACAGTACCAATACACGGACTGGATTATGGCATATCACTCCCACTGTCTGGCTACTGTAAAACATGGTACTGGAATCCCACAGTACCAATACACGGACTGGATTATGGCATATCACTCCCACTGTCTGGCTACTGTAAAACATGGTACTGGAATCCCACAGTACCAATACACGGACTGGATTATGGCATATCACTCCCACTGTCTGGCTACTGTAAAACATGGTACTGGAATCCCACAGTACCAATACACGGACTGGATTATGGCATATCACTCCCACTGTCAGGCAACTGTAAAACATGGTACTGGAATCCCACAGTACCAATACACGGACTGGATTATGGCATATCACTGCCACTGTCGGGCTACTGTAAAACATGGTACTGGAATCCCACAGTACCAATACACGGACTGGATTATATGGCATAATGTTCACCACAATATATGCGTCACAATGAGTAAATGCAGGAAGGTTTAGATTACAATTATGTCAACAAATCATGCCCCCTTTTGCCAAGCTCCATTTGCAAATTGCCTCTCTGCCCACTTTGCCTCTCTGCCCACAACCATACACTGATGGTTGGTCCCTGTGGTGGTAAGTATAACGGTAGCCAGACCATAGACTGATGATTGGTCCCCAGTGGTGGTAAGTATACCGGTAGCCAGACCATAGACTGATGGTTGGTCCCCAGTGGTGGTAAGTATACCGGTAGCCAGACCATAGACGGATGGTTGGTCCCCAGTGGTGGTAAGTATACCGGTAGCTAGACCATGGACTGATGATTGGTCCCCAGTGGGGGTAAGTATACCGGTAGCCAGACCATAGACTGATGGTTGGTCCCCAGTGGTGGTAAGTATACCGGTAGCTAGACCATAGACTGATGGTAAGTATACCGGTAGCTAGACCATAGACTGATGGTTGGTCCCTGTGGTGGTAAGTATACCGGTAGCCAGACCATAGACTGATGGTTGGTCCCTGTGGTGGTAAGTATACCGGTAGCCAGACCAAAGACTGATGATTGGTCCCCCGTGGTGGTAAGTATACCGGTAGCTAGACCATAGACTGATGATTGGTCCCCAGTGGTGGTAAGTATACCGGTAGCCAGACCATAGACTGATGATTGGTCCCCAGTGGTGGTAAGTATACCGGTAGCCAGACCATAGACTGATGATTGGTCCCCAGTGGTGGTAAGTATACCGGTAGCCAGACCATAGACTGATGATTGGTCCCAGTGGTGGTAAGTATACCGGTAGCCAGACCATAGACTGATGATTGGTCCCCAGTGGTGGTAAGTATACCGGTAGCCAGACCATAGACTGATGATTGGTCCCAGTGGTGGTAAGTATACCGGTAGCCAGACCATAGACTGATGATTGGTCCCCAGTGGTGGTAAGTATACCAGTAGCCAGACCATAGACTGATGGTTGGTCCCTGTGGTGGTAAGTATACCGGTAGCCAGACCATAGACTGATGATTGGTCCCCAGTGGTGGTAAGTATACCGGTAGCCAGACCATAGACTGATGATTGGTCCCCAGTGGTGGTAAGTATACCGGTAGTCAGACCATAGACTGATGGTTGGTCCCCAGTGGTGGTAAGTATACCGGTAGCTAGACCATAGACTGATGGTTGGTCCCCAGTGGTGGTAAGTATACCAGTAGCTAGACCATAGACTGATGGTTGGTCCCTGTGGTGGTAAGTATACCGGTAGCTAGACCATAGACTGATGGTTGGTCCTCTGTGGTGGTAAGTATACCAGTAGCTAGACCATAGACTGATGGTTGGTCCCCAGTGGTGGTAAGTATACCAGTAGCTAGACCATAGACTGATGGTTGGTCCCTATGGTGGTAAGTATACCAGTAGCTAGACCATAGACTGATGGTTGGTCCCCATTGGTGGTAAGTATGCCGGTAGCCAGACCATAGACTGATGGTTGGTCCCTGTGGTGGTAAGTATACCAGTAGCTAGACCATAGACTGATGGTTGGTCCCTGTGGTGGTAAGTATACCGGTAGCCAGACCATACACTGATGGTTGGTCCCCAGTGGTGGTAAGTATACCGGTAGCCAGACCATAGACTGATGGTTGGTCCCCAGTGGTGGTAAGTATACCGGTAGCTAGACCATGGACTGATGATTGGTCCCCAGTGGTGGTAAGTATACCGGTAGCCAGACCATAGACTGATGGTTGGTCCCCAGTGGTGGTAAGTATACCGGTAGCTAGACCATAGACTGATGGTAAGTATACCGGTAGCTAGACCATAGACTGATGGTTGGTCCCTGTGGTGGTAAATATACCGGAAGTCAGACCATAGACTGCTGGTTGGTCCCTAGTGGTGGTAAGTATACCGGTAGCCAGACCATTGACTGATGATTAGTCCCCAGTGGTTGTAAGTATACCGGTAGCCAGACCATAGACTGATGGTTGGTCCCTGTGGTGGTAAGTATACCGGTAGCCAGACCATTGACTGATGATTAGTCCCCAGTGGTTGTAAATATACCGGTTGCCAGACCATAGACTGATGGTTGGTCCCCAGTGGTGGTAAGTATACCGGTAGCTAGACCATAGACTGATGGTTGGTCCCTGTGGTGGTAAGTATACCGGTAGCTAGACCATAGACTGATGGTTGGTCCCCAGTGGTGGTAAGTATACCGGTAGCTAGACCATAGACTGATGGTTGGTCCCCAGTGGTGGTAAGTATACCGGTAGCCAGACCATAGACTGATGATTGGTCCCCAGTGGTGGTAAGTATACCGGTAGTCAGACCATAGACTGATGGTTGGTCCCCAGTGGTGGTAAGTATACCAGTAGCCAGACCATAGACTCATGATTGGTCCCCAGTGGTGGTAAGTATACCGGTAGCCAGACCATAGACTGATGGTTGGTCCCCAGTGGTGGTAAGTATACCAGTAGCTAGACCATAGACTGATGATTGGTCCCCAGTGGTGGTAAGTATAACGGTAGCTAGACCATAGACTGATGATTGGTCCCCAGTGGTGGTAAGTATACCGGTCATAGACTGATGATTGGTCCCCAGTGGTGGTAAGTATACCGGTCATAGACTGATGATTGGTCCCCAGTGGTGGTAAGTATACCGGTAGCCAGACCATAGACTGATGATTGGTCCCCAGTGGTGGTAAGTATACCGGTAGCCAGACCATAGACTGATGATTGGTCCCCAGTGGTGGTAAGTATACCGGTAGCCAGACCATAGACTGATGGTTGGTCCCTGTGGTGGTAAGTATACCGGTACCCAGACCATAGACTGATGATCGGTCCACAGTGGTGGTAAGTATACCGGTAGCCAGACCATAGACTGCTTGTTGGTCCCCTGTGGTGGTAAGTATACCGGTAGATAGACCATAGACTGATGGTTGGTCCCCAGTGGTGGTAAGTATACCGGTAGCCAGACCATAGACTGCTTGTTGGTCCCCTGTGGTGGTAAGTATACCGGTAGCCAGACCATAGACTGATGGTTGGTCCCCAGTGGTGGTAAGTATACCAGTAGCCAGACCATAGACTCATGATTGGTCCCCAGTGGTGGTAAGTATACCGGTAGCCAGACCATAGACTGATGGTTGGTCCCCAGTGGTGGTAAGTATACCAGTAGCTAGACCATAGACTGATGATTGGTCCCCAGTGGTGGTAAGTATAACGGTAGCTAGACCATAGACTGATGATTGGTCCCCAGTGGTGGTAAGTATACCGGTCATAGACTGATGATTGGTCCCCAGTGGTGGTAAGTATACCGGTCATAGACTGATGATTGGTCCCCAGTGGTGGTAAGTATACCGGTAGCCAGACCATAGACTGATGATTGGTCCCCAGTGGTGGTAAGTATACCGGTAGCCAGACCATAGACTGATGATTGGTCCCCAGTGGTGGTAAGTATACCGGTAGCCAGACCATAGACTGATGGTTGGTCCCTGTGGTGGTAAGTATACCGGTACCCAGACCATAGACTGATGATCGGTCCACAGTGGTGGTAAGTATACCGGTAGCCAGACCATAGACTGCTTGTTGGTCCCCTGTGGTGGTAAGTATACCGGTAGATAGACCATAGACTGATGGTTGGTCCCCAGTGGTGGTAAGTATACCGGTAGCCAGACCATAGACTGCTTGTTGGTCCCCTGTGGTGGTAAGTATACCGGTAGCCAGACCATAGACTGCTTGTTGGTCCCCTGTGGTGGTAAGTATACCGGTAGCCAGACCATAGACTGCTTGTTGGTCCCCTGTGGTGGTAAGTTTACCGGTAGATAGACCATAGACTGATGGTTGGTCCCCAGTGGTGGTAAGTATACCGGTAGCCACACCATAGACTGATGGTTGGTCCCCAGTGGTGGTAAGTATACCGGTAGCCAGACCATAGACTGATGATTGGTCCCCAGTGGTGGTAAGTATACCGGTAGCCAGACCATAGACTGATGGTTGGTCCCCAGTGGTGGTAAGTATACCGGTAGCCAGACCATAGACTGATGATTGGTCCCCAGTGGTGGTAAGTATACCGGTAGCTAGACCATAGACTGATGATTGGTCCCCAGTGGTGGTAAGTATACCGGTAGCTAGACCATAGACTGATGATTGGTCCCCAGTGTTGGTAAGTATACCGGTAGCCAGACCATAGACTGATGGTTGGTCCCCATTGGTGGTAAGTATACCGGTAGCCAGACCATAGACTGATGGTTGGTCCCCATTGGTGGTAAGTATACCGGTAGCCAGACCATAGACTGATGGTTGGTCCCCAGTGGTGGTAAGTATACCGGTAGCTAGACCATGGACTGATGATTGGTCCCCAGTGGGGGTAAGTATACCGGTAGCCAGACCATAGACTGATGGTTGGTCCCCAGTGGTGGTAAGTATACCGGTAGCTAGACCATAGACTGATGGTAAGTATACCGGTAGCTAGACCATAGACTGATGGTTGGTCCCTGTGGTGGTAAGTATACCGGTAGCCAGACCATAGACTGATGGTTGGTCCCTGTGGTGGTAAGTATACCGGTCATTGACTGATGATTAGTCCCCAGTGGTCGTAAGTATACCGGTAGCCAGACCATAGACTGATGGTTGGTCCCTGTGGTGGTAAGTATACCGGTAGCCAGACCAAAGACTGATGATTGGTCCCCCGTGGTGGTAAGTATACCGGTAGCTAGACCATAGACTGATGATTGGTCCCCAGTGGTGGTAAGTATACCGGTAGCCAGACCATAGACTGATGATTGGTCCCCAGTGGTGGTAAGTATACCGGTAGCCAGACCATAGACTGATGATTGGTCCCCAGTGGTGGTAAGTATACCGGTAGCCAGACCATAGACTGATGATTGGTCCCAGTGGTGGTAAGTATACCGGTAGCCAGACCATAGACTGATGATTGGTCCCCAGTGGTGGTAAGTATACCGGTAGCCAGACCATAGACTGATGATTGGTCCCAGTGGTGGTAAGTATACCGGTAGCCAGACCATAGACTGATGATTGGTCCCCAGTGGTGGTAAGTATACCGGTAGCCAGACCATAGACTGATGATTGGTCCCCAGTGGTGGTAAGTATACCAGTAGCCAGACCATAGACTGATGGTTGGTCCCTGTGGTGGTAAGTATACCGGTAGCCAGACCATAGACTGATGATTGGTCCCCAGTGGTGGTAAGTATACCGGTAGCCAGACCATAAACTGATGATTGGTCCCCAGTGGTGGTAAGTATACCAGTAGCTAGACCATAGACTGATGGTTGGTCCCTATGGTGGTAAGTATACCAGTAGCTAGACCATAGACTGATGGTTGGTCCCTGTGGTGGTAAGTATACCGGTAGCCAGACCATAGACTGATGGTTGGTCCCCAGTGGTGGTAAGTATACCGGTAGCTAGACCATAGACTGATGGTAAGTATACCGGTAGCTAGACCATAGACTGATGGTTGGTCCCTGTGGTGGTAAGTATACCGGTAGCCAGAACATAGACTGATGGTTGGTCCCTGTGATGGTAAGTATACCGGTAGCCAGACCATAGACTGATGATTGGTCCCCAGTGGTGGTAAGTATACCGGTAGCTAGACCATAGACTGATGGTTGGTCCCTGTGGTGGTAAGTATACCGGTAGCTAGACCATAGACTGATGGTTGGTCCCTGTGGTGGTAAGTATACCGGTAGCCAGACCATAGACTGATGGTTGGTCCCTGTGGTGGTAAGTATACCGGTAGCTAGACCATAGACTGATGGTTGGTCCCTGTGGTTTTAAATATACCGGAAGTCAGACCATAGACTGCTGGTTGGTCCCCAGTGGTGGTAAGTATACCGGTAGCCAGACCATTGACTGATGATTAGTCCCCAGTGGGTGTAAGTATACCGGTAGCCAGACCATAGACTGATGGTTGGTCCCCAGTGGTCGTAAGTATACCGGTTGCCAGACCATAGACTGATGGTTGGTCCCCAGTGGTGGTAAGTATACCGGTAGCCAGACCATAGACTGATGGTTGGTCCCCAGTGGTGGTAAGTATACCGGTAGCCAGACCATAGACTGATGGTTGGTCCCCAGTGGTGGTAAGTTTACCGGTAGATAGACCATAGACTGATGATTGGTCCCCAGTGGTGGTAAGTATACCGGTAGCCAGACCATAGACTGATGATTGGTCCCCAGTGGTGGTAAGTATACCGGTAGCTAGACCATAGACTGATGGTTGGTCCCCAGTGGTGGTAAGTATACCGGTAGCCAGACCATAGACTGATGATTGGTCCCCAGTGGTGGTAAGTATACCGGTAGCCAGACCATAGACTGATGATTGGTCCCCAGTGGTGGTAAGTATACCGGTAGCTAGACCATAGACTGATGGTTGGTCCCCAGTGGTGGTAAGTATACCGGTAGTCAGACCATAGACTGATGATTGGTCCCCAGTGGTGGTAAGTATACCTGTAGCCAGACCATAGACTGATGGTTGGTCCCCAGTGGTGGTAAGTATACCAGTAGCTAGACCATAGACTGATGATTGGTCCCCAGTGGTGGTAAGTATAACGGTAGCTAGACCATAGACTGATGATTGGTCCCCAGTGGTGGTAAGTATACCGGTCATAGACTGATGATTGGTCCCCAGTGGTGGTAAGTATACCGGTCATAGACTGATGATTGGTCCCCAGTGGTGGTAAGTATACCGGTCATAGACTGATGGTAAGTATACCGGTAGCCAGACCATAGACTGATGGTTGGTCCCCAGTGGTGGTAAGTATACCGGTAGCCAGACCATAGACTGATGGTTGGTCCCTGTGGTGGTAAGTATACCGGTAGCCAGACCATAGACTGATGATTGGTCCCCAGTGGTGGTAAGTATACCAGTAGCTAGACCATAGACTGATGGTTGGTCCCTATGGTGGTAAGTATACCAGTAGCTAGACCATAGACTGATGGTTGGTCCCCATTGGTGGTAAGTATGCCGGTAGCCAGACCATAGACTGATGGTTGGTCCCTGTGGTGGTAAGTATACCAGTAGCTAGACCATAGACTGATGGTTGGTCCCCATTGGTGGTAAGTATGCCGGTAGCCAGACCATGGACTGATGATTGGTCCCCAGTGGGGGTAAGTATACCGGTAGCCAGACCATAGACTGATGGTTGGTCCCCAGTGGTGGTAAGTATACCGGTAGCTAGACCATAGACTGATGGTAAGTATACCGGTAGCTAGACCATAGACTGATGGTTGGTCCCTGTGGTGGTAAGTATACCGGTAGCCAGACCATAGACTGATGGTTGGTCCCTGTGGTGGTAAGTATACCGGTCATTGACTGATGATTAGTCCCCAGTGGTGGTAAGTATACCGGTAGCCAGACCATAGACTGATGGTTGGTCCCTGTGGTGGTAAGTATACCGGTAGCCAGACCAAAGACTGATGATTGGTCCCCCGTGGTGGTAAGTATACCGGTAGCTAGACCATAGACTGATGATTGGTCCCCAGTGGTGGTAAGTATACCGGTAGCCAGACCATAGACTGATGATTGGTCCCCAGTGGTGGTAAGTATACAGGTAGCCAGACCATAGACTGATGATTGGTCCCAGTGGTGGTAAGTATACCGGTAGCCAGACCATAGACTGATGATTGGTCCCCAGTGGTGGTAAGTATACCGGTAGCCAGACCATAGACTGATGATTGGTCCCCAGTGGTGGTAAGTATACCGGTAGCCAGACCATAGACTGATGATTGGTCCCAGTGGTGGTAAGTATACCGGTAGCCAGACCATAGACTGATGATTGGTCCCCAGTGGTGGTAAGTATACCGGTAGCCAGACCATAGACTGATGATTGGTCCCAGTGGTGGTAAGTATACCGGTAGCCAGACCATAGACTGATGATTGGTCCCCAGTGGTGGTAAGTATACCGGTAGCCAGACCATAGACTGATGATTGGTCCCCAGTGGTGGTAAGTATACCAGTAGCCAGACCATAGACTGATGGTTGGTCCCTGTGGTGGTAAGTATACCGGTAGCCAGACCATAGACTGATGATTGGTCCCCAGTGGTGGTAAGTATACCGGTAGCCAGACCATAAACTGATGATTGGTCCCCAGTGGTGGTAAGTATACCAGTAGCTAGACCATAGACTGATGGTTGGTCCCCAGTGGTGGTAAGTATACCGGTAGCCAGACCATAGACTGATGATTGGTCCCCAGTGGTGGTAAGTATACCGGTAGCCAGACCATAGACTGATGGTTGGTCCCCATTGGTGGTAAGTATGCCGGTAGCCAGACCATAGACTGATGGTTGGTCCCTGTGGTGGTAAGTATACCAGTAGCTAGACCATAGACTGATGGTTGGTCCCTGTGGTGGTAAGTATACCGGTAGCCAGACCATAGACTGATGGTTGGTCCCCAGTGGTGGTAAGTATACCGGTAGCTAGACCATAGAATGATGGTAAGTATACCGGTAGCTAGACCATAGACTGATGGTTGGTCCCTGTGGTGGTAAGTATACCGGTAGCCAGAACATAGACTGATGGTTGGTCCCTGTGATGGTAAGTATACCGGTAGCCAGACCATAGACTGATGATTGGTCCCCAGTGGTGGTAAGTATACCGGTAGCTAGACCATAGACTGATGGTTGGTCCCTGTGGTGGTAAGTATACCGGTAGCTAGACCATAGACTGATGGTTGGTCCCTGTGGTGGTAAGTATACCGGTAGCCAGACCATAGACTGATGGTTGGTCCCTGTGGTGGTAAGTATACCGGTAGCTAGACCATAGACTGATGGTTGGTCCCTGTGGTTTTAAATATACCGGAAGTCAGACCATAGACTGCTGGTTGGTCCCCAGTGGTGGTAAGTATACCGGTAGCCAGACCATTGACTGATGATTAGTCCCCAGTGGTTGTAAGTATACCGGTAGCCAGACCATAGACTGATGGTTGGTCCCCAGTGGTCGTAAGTATACCGGTTGCCAGACCATAGACTGATGGTTGGTCCCCAGTGGTGGTAAGTATACCGGTAGCCAGACCATAGACTGATGGTTGGTCCCCAGTGGTGGTAAGTATACCGGTAGCCAGACCATAGACTGATGGTTGGTCCCCAGTGGTGGTAAGTTTACCGGTAGATAGACCATAGACTGATGATTGGTCCCCAGTGGTGGTAAGTATACCGGTAGCCAGACCATAGACTGATGATTGGTCCCCAGTGGTGGTAAGTATACCGGTAGCCAGACCATAGACTGATGATTGGTCCCCAGTGGTGGTAAGTATACCGGTAGCTAGACCATAGACTGATGGTTGGTCCCCAGTGGTGGTAAGTATAGCGGTAGCCAGACCATAGACTGATGATTGGTCCCCAGTGGTGGTAAGTATACCGGTAGCCAGACCATAGACTGATGATTGGTCCCCAGTGGTGGTAAGTACACCGGTAGCTAGACCATAGACTGATGGTTGGTCCCCAGTGGTGGTAAGTATACCGGTAGCCAGACCATAGACTGATGATTGGTCCCCAGTGGTGGTAAGTATACCGGTAGTCAGACCATAGACTGATGGTTGGTCCCCAGTGGTGGTAAGTATACCAGTAGCCAGACCATAGACTGATGGTTGGTCCCCAGTGGTGGTAAGTATACCAGTAGCTAGACCATAGACTGATGATTGGTCCCCAGTGGTGGTAAGTATAACGGTAGCTAGACCATAGACTGATGATTGGTCCCCAGTGGTGGTAAGTATACCGGTCATAGACTGATGATTTGTCCCCAGTGGTGGTAAGTATACCGGTCATAGACTGATGATTGGTCCCCAGTGGTGGTAAGTATACCGGTCATAGACTGATGATTGGTCCCCAGTGGTGGTAAGTATACCGGTAGCCAGACCATAGACTGATGGTTGGTCCCCAGTGGTGGTAAGTATACCGGTAGCCAGACCATAGACTGATGGTTGGTCCCTGTGGTGGTAAGTATACCGGTAGCCAGACCATAGACTGATGATTGGTCCCCAGTGGTGGTAAGTATACCGGTAGCCAGACCATAAACTGATGATTGGTCCCCAGTGGTGGTAAGTATACCAGTAGCTAGACCATAGACTGATGGTTGGTCCCTATGGTGGTAAGTATACCAGTAGCTAGACCATAGACTGATGGTTGGTCCCCATTGGTGGTAAGTATGCCGGTAGCCAGACCATAGACTGATGGTTGGTCCCTGTGGTGGTAAGTATACCAGTAGCTAGACCATAGACTGATGGTTGGTCCCTGTGGTGGTAAGTATACCGGTAGCCAGACCATAGACTGATGGTTGGTCCCCAGTGGTGGTAAGTATACCGGTAGCTAGACCATAGACTGATGGTAAGTATACCGGTAGCTAGACCATAGACTGATGGTTGGTCCCTGTGGTGGTAAGTATACCGGTAGCCAGAACATAGACTGATGGTTGGTCCCTGTGATGGTAAGTATACCGGTAGCCAGACCATAGACTGATGATTGGTCCCCAGTGGTGGTAAGTATACCGGTAGCTAGACCATAGACTGATGGTTGGTCCCTGTGGTGGTAAGTATACCGGTAGCTAGACCATAGACTGATGGTTGGTCCCTGTGGTGGTAAGTATACCGGTAGCCAGACCATAGACTGATGGTTGGTCCCTGTGGTGGTAAGTATACCGGTAGCTAGACCATAGACTGATGGTTGGTCCCTGTGGTTTTAAATATACCGGAAGTCAGACCATAGACTGCTGGTTGGTCCCCAGTGGTGGTAAGTATACCGGTAGCCAGACCATTGACTGATGATTAGTCCCCAGTGGTTGTAAGTATACCGGTAGCCAGACCATAGACTGATGGTTGGTCCCCAGTGGTGGTAAGTATACCGGTAGCCAGACCATAGACTGATGGTTGGTCCCCAGTGGTGGTAAGTATACCGGTAGCCAGACCATAGACTGATGGTTGGTCCCCAGTGGTGGTAAGTTTACCGGTAGATAGACCATAGACTGATGATTGGTCCCCAGTGGTGGTAAGTATACCGGTAGCCAGACCATAGACTGATGATTGGTCCCCAGTGGTGGTAAGTATACCGGTAGCCAGACCATAGACTGATGATTGGTCCCCAGTGGTGGTAAGTATACCGGTAGCTAGACCATAGACTGATGGTTGGTCCCCAGTGGTGGTAAGTATACCGGTAGCCAGACCATAGACTGATGATTGGTCCCCAGTGGTGGTAAGTATACCAGTAGCTAGACCATAGACTGATGATTGGTCCCCAGTGGTGGTAAGTATAACGGTAGCTAGACCATAGACTGATGATTGGTCCCCAGTGGTGGTAAGTATACCGGTCATAGACTGATGATTGGTCCCCAGTGGTGGTAAGTATACCGGTCATAGACTGATGATTGGTCCCCAGTGGTGGTAAGTATACCGGTCATAGACTGATGATTGGTCCCCAGTGGTGGTAAGTATACCGGTAGCTAGACCATAGACTGATGGTTGGTCCCCAGTGGTGGTAAGTATACCGGTAGCCAGACCATAGACTGATGATTGGTCCCCAGTGGTGGTAAGTATACCGGTAGCCAGACCATAGACTGATGATTGGTCCCCAGTGGTGGTAAGTATAACGGTAGCTAGACCATAGACTGATGATTGGTCCCCAGTGGTGGTAAGTATACCGGTCATAGACTGATGATTGGTCCCCAGTGGTGGTAAGTATACCGGTCATAGACTGATGATTGGTCCCCAGTGGTGGTAAGTATACCGGTCATAGACTGATGGTAAGTATACCGGTAGCCAGACCATAGACTGATGGTTGGTCCCCAGTGGTGGTAAGTATACCGGTAGCCAGACCATAGACTGATGGTTGGTCCCTGTGGTGGTAAGTATACCAGTAGCCAGACCATAGACTGATGATTGGTCCCCAGTGGTGGTAAGTATACCAGTAGCTAGACCATAGACTGATGGTTGGTCCCTATGGTGGTAAGTATACCAGTAGCTAGACCATAGACTGATGGTTGGTCCCCATTGGTGGTAAGTATGCCGGTAGCCAGACCATAGACTGATGGTTGGTCCCTGTGGTGGTAAGTATACCAGTAGCTAGACCATAGACTGATGGTTGGTCCCCATTGGTGGTAAGTATGCCGGTAGCCAGACCATGGACTGATGATTGGTCCCCAGTGGGGGTAAGTATACCGGTAGCCAGACCATAGACTGATGGTTGGTCCCCAGTGGTGGTAAGTATACCGGTAGCTAGACCATAGACTGATGGTAAGTATACCGGTAGCTAGACCATAGACTGATGGTTGGTCCCTGTGGTGGTAAGTATACCGGTAGCCAGACCATAGACTGATGGTTGGTCCCTGTGGTGGTAAGTATACCGGTCATTGACTGATGATTAGTCCCCAGTGGTGGTAAGTATACCGGTAGCCAGACCATAGACTGATGGTTGGTCCCTGTGGTGGTAAGTATACCGGTAGCCAGACCAAAGACTGATGATTGGTCCCCCGTGGTGGTAAGTATACCGGTAGCTAGACCATAGACTGATGATTGGTCCCCAGTGGTGGTAAGTATACCGGTAGCCAGACCATAGACTGATGATTGGTCCCCAGTGGTGGTAAGTATACCGGTAGCCAGACCATAGACTGATGATTGGTCCCCAGTGGTGGTAAGTATACCGGTAGCCAGACCATAGACTGATGATTGGTCCCAGTGGTGGTAAGTATACCGGTAGCCAGACCATAAACTGATGATTGGTCCCCAGTGGTGGTAAGTATACCAGTAGCTAGACCATAGACTGATGGTTGGTCCCTATGGTGGTAAGTATACCAGTAGCTAGACCATAGACTGATGGTTGGTCCCCATTGGTGGTAAGTATGCCGGTAGCCAGACCATAGACTGATGGTTGGTCCCTGTGGTGGTAAGTATACCAGTAGCTAGACCATAGACTGATGGTTGGTCCCTGTGGTGGTAAGTATACCGGTAGCCAGACCATAGACTGATGGTTGGTCCCCAGTGGTGGTAAGTATACCGGTAGCTAGACCATAGAATGACGGTAAGTATACCGGTAGCTAGACCATAGACTGATGGTTGGTCCCTGTGGTGGTAAGTATACCGGTAGCCAGAACATAGACTGATGGTTGGTCCCTGTGATGGTAAGTATACCGGTAGCCAGGCCATAGACTGATGATTGGTCCCCAGTGGTGGTAAGTATACCGGTAGCTAGACCATAGACTGATGGTTGGTCCCTGTGGTGGTAAGTATACCGGTAGCTAGACCATAGACTGATGGTTGGTCCCTGTGGTGGTAAGTATACCGGTAGCCAGACCATAGACTGATGGTTGGTCCCTGTGGTGGTAAGTATACCGGAAGTCAGACCATAGACTGCTGGTTGGTCCCCAGTGGTGGTAAGTATACCGGTAGCCAGACCATTGACTGATGATTAGTCCCCAGTGGTTGTAAGTATACCGGTAGCCAGACCATAGACTGATGGTTGGTCCCCAGTGGTCGTAAGTATACCGGTTGCCAGACCATAGACTGATGGTTGGTCCCCAGTGGTGGTAAGTATACCGGTAGCCAGACCATAGACTGATGGTTGGTCCCCAGTGGTGGTAAGTATACCGGAAGTCAGACCATAGACTGCTGGTTGGTCCCCAGTGGTGGTAAGTATACCGGTAGCCAGACCATTGACTGATGATTAGTCCCCAGTGGTTGTAAGTATACCGGTAGCCAGACCATAGACTGATGGTTGGTCCCCAGTGGTCGTAAGTATACCGGTTGCCAGACCATAGACTGATGGTTGGTCCCCAGTGGTGGTAAGTATACCGGTAGCCAGACCATAGACTGATGGTTGGTCCCCAGTGGTGGTAAGTATACCGGTAGCCAGACCATAGACTGATGGTTGGTCCCCAGTGGTGGTAAGTTTACCGGTAGATAGACCATAGACTGATGATTGGTCCCCAGTGGTGGTAAGTATACCGGTAGCCAGACCATAGACTGATGATTGGTCCCCAGTGGTGGTAAGTATACCGGTAGCCAGACCATAGACTGATGATTGGTCCCCAGTGGTGGTAAGTATACCGGTAGCTAGACCATAGACTGATGGTTGGTCCCCAGTGGTGGTAAGTATAGCGGTAGCCAGACCATAGACTGATGATTGGTCCCCAGTGGTGGTAAGTATACCGGTAGCCAGACCATAGACTGATGATTGGTCCCCAGTGGTGGTAAGTACACCGGTAGCTAGACCATAGACTGATGGTTGGTCCCCAGTGGTGGTAAGTATACCGGTAGCCAGACCATAGACTGATGATTGGTCCCCAGTGGTGGTAAGTATACCGGTAGTCAGACCATAGACTGATGGTTGGTCCCCAGTGGTGGTAAGTATACCAGTAGCCAGACCATAGACTGATGATTGGTCCCCAGTGGTGGTAAGTATACCGGTAGCCAGACCATAGACTGATGGTTGGTCCCCAGTGGTGGTAAGTATACCAGTAGCTAGACCATAGACTGATGATTGGTCCCCAGTGGTGGTAAGTATAACGGTAGCTAGACCATAGACTGATGATTGGTCCCCAGTGGTGGTAAGTATACCGGTCATAGACTGATGATTGGTCCCCAGTGGTGGTAAGTATACCGGTCATAGACTGATGATTGGTCCCCAGTGGTGGTAAGTATACCGGTCATAGACTGATGATTGGTCCCCAGTGGTGGTAAGTATACCGGTAGCCAGACCATAGACTGATGGTTGGTCCCCAGTGGTGGTAAGTATACCGGTAGCCAGACCATAGACTGATGGTTGGTCCCTGTGGTGGTAAGTATACCGGTAGCCAGACCATAGACTGATGATTGGTCCCCAGTGGTGGTAAGTATACCAGTAGCCAGACCATAAACTGATGATTGGTCCCCAGTGGTGGTAAGTATACCAGTAGCTAGACCATAAACTGATGGTTGGTCCCTATGGTGGTAAGTATACCAGTAGCTAGACCATAGACTGATGGTTGGTCCCCATTGGTGGTAAGTATGCCGGTAGCCAGACCATAGACTGATGGTTGGTCCCTGTGGTGGTAAGTATACCAGTAGCTAGACCATAGACTGATGGTTGGTCCCTGTGGTGGTAAGTATACCGGTAGCCAGACCATAGACTGATGGTTGGTCCCCAGTGGTGGTAAGTATACCGGTAGCTAGACCATAGACTGATGGTAAGTATACCGGTAGCTAGACCATAGACTGATGGTTGGTCCCTGTGGTGGTAAGTATACCGGTAGCCAGAACATAGACTGATGGTTGGTCCCTGTGATGGTAAGTATACCGGTAGCCAGACCATAGACTGATGATTGGTCCCCAGTGGTGGTAAGTATACCGGTAGCTAGACCATAGACTGATGGTTGGTCCCTGTGGTTTTAAATATACCGGAAGTCAGACCATAGACTGCTGGTTGGTCCCCAGTGGTGGTAAGTATACCGGTAGCCAGACCATTGACTGATGATTAGTCCCCAGTGGTTGTAAGTATACCGGTAGCCAGACCATAGACTGATGGTTGGTCCCCAGTGGTCGTAAGTATACCGGTTGCCAGACCATAGACTGATGGTTGGTCCCCAGTGGTGGTAAGTATACCGGTAGCCAGACCATAGACTGATGGTTGGTCCCCAGTGGTGGTAAGTATACCGGTAGCCAGACCATAGACTGATGGTTGGTCCCCAGTGGTGGTAAGTTTACCGGTAGCTAGACCATAGACTGATGATTGGTCCCCAGTGGTGGTAAGTATACCGGTAGCCAGACCATAGACTGATGATTGGTCCCCAGTGGTGGTAAGTATACCGGTAGCCAGACCATAGACTGATGATTGGTCCCCAGTGGTGGTAAGTATACCGGTAGCTAGACCATAGACTGATGGTTGGTCCCCAGTGGTGGTAAGTATACCGGTAGCCAGACCATAGACTGATGATTGGTCCCCAGTGGTGGTAAGTATACCGTTAGCTAGACCATAGACTGATGATTGGTCCCCAGTGGTGGTAAGTATAACGGTAGCTAGACCATAGACTGATGATTGGTCCCCAGTGGTGGTAAGTATACCGGTCATAGACTGATGATTGGTCCCCAGTGGTGGTAAGTATACCGGTCATAGACTGATGATTGGTCCCCAGTGGTGGTAAGTATACCGGTCATAGACTGATGATTGGTCCCCAGTGGTGGTAAGTATACCGGTAGCTAGACCATAGACTGATGGTTGGTCCCCAGTGGTGGTAAGTATACCGGTAGCCAGACCATAGACTGATGATTGGTCCCCAGTGGTGGTAAGTATACCGGTAGCCAGACCATAGACTGATGATTGGTCCCCAGTGGTGGTAAGTATACCGGTAGCTAGACCATAGACTGATGGTTGGTCCCCAGTGGTGGTAAGTATACCGGTAGCCAGACCATAGACTGATGATTGGTCCCCAGTGGTGGTAAGTATACCGGTAGTCAGACCATAGACTGATGGTTGGTCCCCAGTGGTGGTAAGTATACCAGTAGCCAGACCATAGACTGATGATTGGTCCCCAGTGGTGGTAAGTATACCGGTAGCCAGACCATAGACTGATGGTTGGTCCCCAGTGGTGGTAAGTATACCAGTAGCTAGACCATAGACTGATGATTGGTCCCCAGTGGTGGTAAGTATAACGGTAGCTAGACCATAGACTGATGATTGGTCCCCAGTGGTGGTAAGTATACCGGTCATAGACTGATGATTGGTCCCCAGTGGTGGTAAGTATACCGGTCATAGACTGATGATTGGTCCCCAGTGGTGGTAAGTATACCGGTCATAGACTGATGATTGGTCCCCAGTGGTGGTAAGTATACCGGTAGCCAGACCAAAGACTGATGGTTGGTCCCCCAGTGGTGGTAAGTATACCGGTAGCTAGACCATAAACTGATGATTGGTCCCCAGTGGTGGTAAGTATAGCGGTAGCTAGACCATAGACTGATGATCGGTCCCCAGTGGTGGTAAGTATACCGGTAGCAAGACCATAGACTGATGATTGGTCCCCAGTGGTGGTAAGTATACCGGTAGCCAGACCATAGACTGATGGTTGGTCCCTGTGGTGGTAAGTATACCGGTACCCAGACCATAGACTGATGATCGGTCCACAGTGGTGGTAAGTATACCGGTAGCCAGACCATAGACTGCTTGTTGGTCCCCTGTGGTGGTAAGTATACCGGTAGATAGACCATAGACTGATGGTTGGTCCCCAGTGGTGGTAAGTATACCGGTAGCCAGACCATAGACTGCTTGTTGGTCCCCTGTGGTGGTAAGTATACCGGTAGCCAGACCATACACTGCTTGTTGGTCCCCTGTGGTGGTAAGTATACCGGTAGCCAGACCATAGACTGCTTGTTGGTCCCCTGTGGTGGTAAGTTTACCGGTAGATAGACCATAGACTGATGGTTGGTCCCCAGTGGTGGTAAGTATACCGGTAGCTAGACCATAGACTGCTTGTTGGTCCCCTGTGGTGGTAAGTTTACCGGTAGATAGACCATAGACTGATGGTTGGTCCCCTGTGGTGGTAAGTATACCGGTAGTCAGACCATAGACTGATGATTGGTCCCCAGTGGTGGTAAGTATACCGGTAGCCAGACCATAGACTGATGATTGGTCCCCAGTGGTGGTAAGTATACCGGTAGTCAGACCATAGACTGATGATTGGTCCCCAGTGGTGGTAAGTATACCAGTAGCCAGACCATAGACTGATGGTTGGTCCCTGTGGTGGTAAGTATACCGGTAGCCAGACCATAGACTGATGATTGGTCCCCAGTGGTGGTAAGTATACCGGTAGCCAGACCATAAACTGATGATTGGTCCCCAGTGGTGGTAAGTATACCAGTAGCTAGACCATAGACTGATGGTTGGTCCCTATGGTGGTAAGTATACCAGTAGCTAGACCATAGACTGATGGTTGGTCCCCATTGGTGGTAAGTATGCCGGTAGCCAGACCATAGACTGATGGTTGGTCCCTGTGGTGGTAAGTATACCAGTAGCTAGACCATAGACTGATGGTTGGTCCCTGTGGTGGTAAGTATACCGGTAGCCAGACCATAGACTGATGGTTGGTCCCCAGTGGTGGTAAGTATACCGGTAGCTAGACCATAGAATGATGGTAAGTATACCGGTAGCTAGACCATAGACTGATGGTTGGTCCCTGTGGTGGTAAGTATACCGGTAGCCAGAACATAGACTGATGGTTGGTCCTTGTGATGGTAAGTATACCGGTAGCCAGACCATAGACTGATGATTGGTCCCCAGTGGTGGTAAGTATACCGGTAGCTAGACCATAGACTGATGGTTGGTCCCTGTGGTGGTAAGTATACCGGTAGCTAGACCATAGACTGATGGTTGGTCCCTGTGGTGGTAAGTATACCGGTAGCCAGACCATAGACTGATGGTTGGTCCCTGTGGTGGTAAGTATACCGGTAGCTAGACCATAGACTGATGGTTGGTCCCTGTGGTTTTAAATATACCGGAAGTCAGACCATAGACTGCTGGTTGGTCCCCAGTGGTGGTAAGTATACCGGTAGCCAGACCATTGACTGATGATTAGTCCCCAGTGGTTGTAAGTATACCGGTAGCCAGACCATAGACTGATGGTTGGTCCCCAGTGGTCGTAAGTATACCGGTTGCCAGACCATAGACTGATGGTTGGTCCCCAGTGGTGGTAAGTATACCGGTAGCCAGACCATAGACTGATGGTTGGTCCCCAGTGGTGGTAAGTATACCGGTAGCCAGACCATAGACTGATGGTTGGTCCCCAGTGGTGGTAAGTTTACCGGTAGATAGACCATAGACTGATGATTGGTCCCCAGTGGTGGTAAGTATACCGGTAGCCAGACCATAGACTGATGATTGGTCCCCAGTGGTGGTAAGTATACCGGTAGCCAGACCATAGACTGATGATTGGTCCCCAGTGGTGGTAAGTATACCGGTAGCTAGACCATAGACTGATGGTTGGTCCCCAGTGGTGGTAAGTATAGCGGTAGCCAGACCATAGACTGATGATTGGTCCCCAGTGGTGGTAAGTATACCGGTAGCCAGACCATAGACTGATGATTGGTCCCCAGTGGTGGTAAGTACACCGGTAGCTAGACCATAGACTGATGGTTGGTCCCCAGTGGTGGTAAGTATACCGGTAGCCAGACCATAGACTGATGATTGGTCCCCAGTGGTGGTAAGTATACCGGTAGCCAGACCATAGACTGATGGTTGGTCCCCAGTGGTGGTAAGTATACCAGTAGCTAGACCATAGACTGATGATTGGTCCCCAGTGGTGGTAAGTATAACGGTAGCTAGACCATAGACTGATGATTGGTCCCCAGTGGTGGTAAGTATACCGGTCATAGACTGATGATTTGTCCCCAGTGGTGGTAAGTATACCGGTCATAGACTGATGATTGGTCCCCAGTGGTGGTAAGTATACCGGTCATAGACTGATGATTGGTCCCCAGTGGTGGTAAGTATACCGGTAGCCAGACCATAGACTGATGGTTGGTCCCCAGTGGTGGTAAGTATACCGGTAGCCAGACCATAGACTGATGGTTGGTCCCTGTGGTGGTAAGTATACCGGTAGCCAGACCATAGACTGATGATTGGTCCCCAGTGGTGGTAAGTATACCAGTAGCCAGACCATAAACTGATGATTGGTCCCCAGTGGTGGTAAGTATACCAGTAGCTAGACCATAAACTGATGGTTGGTCCCTATGGTGGTAAGTATACCAGTAGCTAGACCATAGACTGATGGTTGGTCCCCATTGGTGGTAAGTATGCCGGTAGCCAGACCATAGACTGATGGTTGGTCCCTGTGGTGGTAAGTATACCAGTAGCTAGACCATAGACTGATGGTTGGTCCCTGTGGTGGTAAGTATACCGGTAGCCAGACCATAGACTGATGGTTGGTCCCCAGTGGTGGTAAGAATACCGGTAGCTAGACCATAGACTGATGGTAAGTATACCGGTAGCTAGACCATAGACTGATGGTTGGTCCCTGTGGTGGTAAGTATACCGGTAGCCAGAACATAGACTGATGGTTGGTCCCTGTGATGGTAAGTATACCGGTAGCCAGACCATAGACTGATGATTGGTCCCCAGTGGTGGTAAGTATACCGGTAGCTAGACCATAGACTGATGGTTGGTCCCTGTGGTGGTAAGTATACCGGTAGCTAGACCATAGACTGATGGTTGGTCCCTGTGGTGGTAAGTATACCGGTAGCCAGACCATAGACTGATGGTTGGTCCCTGTGGTGGTAAGTATACCGGTAGCTAGACCATAGACTGATGGTTGGTCCCTGTGGTTTTAAATATACCGGAAGTCAGACCATAGACTGCTGGTTGGTCCCCAGTGGTGGTAAGTATACCGGTAGCCAGACCATTGACTGATGATTAGTCCCCAGTGGTTGTAAGTATACCGGTAGCCAGACCATAGACTGATGGTTGGTCCCCAGTGGTGGTAAGTATACCGGTAGCCAGACCATAGACTGATGGTTGGTCCCCAGTGGTGGTAAGTATACCGGTAGCCAGACCATAGACTGATGGTTGGTCCCCAGTGGTGGTAAGTTTACCGGTAGATAGACCATAGACTGATGATTGGTCCCCAGTGGTGGTAAGTATACCGGTAGCCAGACCATAGACTGATGATTGGTCCCCAGTGGTGGTAAGTATACCGGTAGCCAGACCATAGACTGATGATTGGTCCCCAGTGGTGGTAAGTATACCGGTAGCTAGACCATAGACTGATGGTTGGTCCCCAGTGGTGGTAAGTATACCGGTAGCCAGACCATAGACTGATGATTGGTCCCCAGTGGTGGTAAGTATACCAGTAGCTAGACCATAGACTGATGATTGGTCCCCAGTGGTGGTAAGTATAACGGTAGCTAGACCATAGACTGATGATTGGTCCCCAGTGGTGGTAAGTATACCGGTCATAGACTGATGATTGGTCCCCAGTGGTGGTAAGTATACCGGTCATAGACTGATGATTGGTCCCCAGTGGTGGTAAGTATACCGGTCATAGACTGATGATTGGTCCCCAGTGGTGGTAAGTATACCGGTAGCTAGACCATAGACTGATGGTTGGTCCCCAGTGGTGGTAAGTATACCGGTAGCCAGACCATAGACTGATGTTTGGTCCCCAGTGGTGGTAAGTATACCGGTAGCCAGACCATAGACTGATGATTGGTCCCCAGTGGTGGTAAGTATAACGGTAGCTAGACCATAGACTGATGATTGGTCCCCAGTGGTGGTAAGTATACCGGTCATAGACTGATGGTTGGTCCCTGTGGTGGTAAGTATACCGGTCATTGACTGATGATTAGTCCCCAGTGGTGGTAAGTATACCGGTAGCCAGACCATAGACTGATGGTTGGTCCCTGTGGTGGTAAGTATACCGGTAGCCAGACCAAAGACTGATGATTGGTCCCCCGTGGTGGTAAGTATACCGGTAGCTAGACCATAGACTGATGATTGGTCCCCAGTGGTGGTAAGTATACCGGTAGCCAGACCATAGACTGATGATTGGTCCCCAGTGGTGGTAAGTATACCGGTAGCCAGACCATAGACTGATGATTGGTCCCCAGTGGTGGTAAGTATACCGGTAGCCAGACCATAGACTGATGATTGGTCCCAGTGGTGGTAAGTATACCGGTAGCCAGACCATAGACTGATGATTGGTCCCCAGTGGTGGTAAGTATACCGGTAGCCAGACCATAGACTGATGATTGGTCCCAGTGGTGGTAAGTATACCGGTAGCCAGACCATAGACTGATGATTGGTCCCCAGTGGTGGTAAGTATACCGGTAGCCAGACCATAGACTGATGATTGGTCCCCAGTGGTGGTAAGTATACCAGTAGCCAGACCATAGACTGATGGTTGGTCCCTGTGCTGGTAAGTATACCGGTAGCCAGACCATAGACTGATGATTGGTCCCCAGTGGTGGTAAGTATACCGGTAGCCAGACCATAAACTGATGATTGGTCCCCAGTGGTGGTAAGTATACCAGTAGCTAGACCATAGACTGATGGTTGGTCCCTATGGTGGTAAGTATACCAGTAGCTAGACCATAGACTGATGGTTGGTCCCCATTGGTGGTAAGTATGCCGGTAGCCAGACCATAGACTGATGGTTGGTCCCTGTGGTGGTAAGTATACCAGTAGCTAGACCATAGACTGATGGTTGGTCCCTGTGGTGGTAAGTATACCGGTAGCCAGAACATAGACTGATGGTTGGTCCCTGTGATGGTAAGTATACCGGTAGCCAGGCCATAGACTGATGATTGGTCCCCAGTGGTGGTAAGTATACCGGTAGCTAGACCATAGACTGATGGTTGGTCCCTGTGGTGGTAAGTATACCGGTAGCCAGAACATAGACTGATGGTTGGTCCCTGTGATGGTAAGTATACCGGTAGCCAGGCCATAGACTGATGATTGGTCCCCAGTGGTGGTAAGTATACCGGTAGCTAGACCATAGACTGATGGTTGGTCCCTGTGGTGGTAAGTATACCGGTAGCTAGACCATAGACTGATGGTTGGTCCCTGTGGTGGTAAGTATACCGGTAGCCAGACCATAGACTGATGGTTGGTCCCTGTGGTGGTAAGTATACCGGTAGCTAGACCATAGACTGATGGTTGGTCCCTGTGGTTTTAAATATACCGGAAGTCAGACCATAGACTGCTGGTTGGTCCCCAGTGGTGGTAAGTATACCGGTAGCCAGACCATTGACTGATGATTAGTCCCCAGTGGTTGTAAGTATACCGGTAGCCAGACCATAGACTGATGGTTGGTCCCCAGTGGTCGTAAGTATACCGGTTGCCAGACCATAGACTGATGGTTGGTCCCCAGTGGTGGTAAGTATACCGGTAGCCAGACCATAGACTGATGGTTGGTCCCCAGTGGTGGTAAGTATACCGGTAGCCAGACCATAGACTGATGGTTGGTCCCCAGTGGTGGTAAGTTTACCGGTAGATAGACCATAGACTGATGATTGGTCCCCAGTGGTGGTAAGTATACCGGTAGCCAGACCATAGACTGATGATTGGTCCCCAGTGGTGGTAAGTATACCGGTAGCCAGACCATAGACTGATGATTGGTCCCCAGTGGTGGTAAGTATACCGGTAGCTAGACCATAGACTGATGGTTGGTCCCCAGTGGTGGTAAGTATAGCGGTAGCCAGACCATAGACTGATGATTGGTCCCCAGTGGTGGTAAGTATACCGGTAGCCAGACCATAGACTGATGATTGGTCCCCAGTGGTGGTAAGTACACCGGTAGCTAGACCATAGACTGATGGTTGGTCCCCAGTGGTGGTAAGTATACCGGTAGCCAGACCATAGACTGATGATTGGTCCCCAGTGGTGGTAAGTATACCGGTAGTCAGACCATAGACTGATGGTTGGTCCCCAGTGGTGGTAAGTATACCAGTAGCCAGACCATAGACTGATGATTGGTCCCCAGTGGTGGTAAGTATACCGGTAGCCAGACCATAGACTGATGGTTGGTCCCCAGTGGTGGTAAGTATACCAGTAGCTAGACCATAGACTGATGATTGGTCCCCAGTGGTGGTAAGTATAACGGTAGCTAGACCATAGACTGATGATTGGTCCCCAGTGGTGGTAAGTATACCGGTCATAGACTGATGATTGGTCCCCAGTGGTGGTAAGTATACCGGTCATAGACTGATGATTGGTCCCCAGTGGTGGTAAGTATACCGGTCATAGACTGATGATTGGTCCCCAGTGGTGGTAAGTATACCGGTAGCCAGACCATAGACTGATGGTTGGTCCCCAGTGGTGGTAAGTATACCGGTAGCCAGACCATAGACTGATGGTTGGTCCCTGTGGTGGTAAGTATACCGGTAGCCAGACCATAGACTGATGATTGGTCCCCAGTGGTGGTAAGTATACCAGTAGCCAGACCATAAACTGATGATTGGTCCCCAGTGGTGGTAAGTATACCAGTAGCTAGACCATAAACTGATGGTTGGTCCCTATGGTGGTAAGTATACCAGTAGCTAGACCATAGACTGATGGTTGGTCCCCATTGGTGGTAAGTATGCCGGTAGCCAGACCATAGACTGATGGTTGGTCCCTGTGGTGGTAAGTATACCAGTAGCTAGACCATAGACTGATGGTTGGTCCCTGTGGTGGTAAGTATACCGGTAGCCAGACCATAGACTGATGGTTGGTCCCCAGTGGTGGTAAGTATACCGGTAGCTAGACCATAGACTGATGGTAAGTATACCGGTAGCTAGACCATAGACTGATGGTTGGTCCCTGTGGTGGTAAGTATACCGGTAGCCAGAACATAGACTGATGGTTGGTCCCTGTGATGGTAAGTATACCGGTAGCCAGACCATAGACTGATGATTGGTCCCCAGTGGTGGTAAGTATACCGGTAGCTAGACCATAGACTGATGGTTGGTCCCTGTGGTGGTAAGTATACCGGTAGCTAGACCATAGACTGATGGTTGGTCCCTGTGGTGGTAAGTATACCGGTAGCCAGACCATAGACTGATGGTTGGTCCCTGTGGTGGTAAGTATACCGGTAGCTAGACCATAGACTGATGGTTGGTCCCTGTGGTTTTAAATATACCGGAAGTCAGACCATAGACTGCTGGTTGGTCCCCAGTGGTGGTAAGTATACCGGTAGCCAGACCATTGACTGATGATTAGTCCCCAGTGGTTGTAAGTATACCGGTAGCCAGACCATAGACTGATGGTTGGTCCCCAGTGGTCGTAAGTATACCGGTTGCCAGACCATAGACTGATGGTTGGTCCCCAGTGGTGGTAAGTATACCGGTAGCCAGACCATAGACTGATGGTTGGTCCCCAGTGGTGGTAAGTATACCGGTAGCCAGACCATAGACTGATGGTTGGTCCCCAGTGGTGGTAAGTTTACCGGTAGATAGACCATAGACTGATGATTGGTCCCCAGTGGTGGTAAGTATACCGGTAGCCAGACCATAGACTGATGATTGGTCCCCAGTGGTGGTAAGTATACCGGTAGCCAGACCATAGACTGATGATTGGTCCCCAGTGGTGGTAAGTATACCGGTAGCTAGACCATAGACTGATGGTTGGTCCCCAGTGGTGGTAAGTATACCGGTAGCCAGACCATAGACTGATGATTGGTCCCCAGTGGTGGTAAGTATACCGGTAGCTAGACCATAGACTGATGATTGGTCCCCAGTGGTGGTAAGTATAACGGTAGCTAGACCATAGACTGATGATTGGTCCCCAGTGGTGGTAAGTATACCGGTCATAGACTGATGATTGGTCCCCAGTGGTGGTAAGTATACCGGTCATAGACTGATGATTGGTCCCCAGTGGTGGTAAGTATACCGGTCATAGACTGATGATTGGTCCCCAGTGGTGGTAAGTATACCGGTAGCTAGACCATAGACTGATGGTTGGTCCCCAGTGGTGGTAAGTATACCGGTAGCCAGACCATAGACTGATGATTGGTCCCCAGTGGTGGTAAGTATACCGGTAGCCAGACCATAGACTGATGATTGGTCCCCAGTGGTGGTAAGTATACCGGTAGCTAGACCATAGACTGATGGTTGGTCCCCAGTGGTGGTAAGTATACCGGTAGCCAGACCATAGACTGATGATTGGTCCCCAGTGGTGGTAAGTATACCGGTAGTCAGACCATAGACTGATGGTTGGTCCCCAGTGGTGGTAAGTATACCAGTAGCCAGACCATAGACTGATGATTGGTCCCCAGTGGTGGTAAGTATACCGGTAGCCAGACCATAGACTGATGGTTGGTCCCCAGTGGTGGTAAGTATACCAGTAGCTAGACCATAGACTGATGATTGGTCCCCAGTGGTGGTAAGTATAACGGTAGCTAGACCATAGACTGATGATTGGTCCCCAGTGGTGGTAAGTATACCGGTCATAGACTGATGATTGGTCCCCAGTGGTGGTAAGTATACCGGTCATAGACTGATGATTGGTCCCCAGTGGTGGTAAGTATACCGGTCATAGACTGATGATTGGTCCCCAGTGGTGGTAAGTATACCGGTAGCCAGACCAAAGACTGATGGTTGGTCCCCCAGTGGTGGTAAGTATACCGGTAGCTAGACCATAAACTGATGATTGGTCCCCAGTGGTGGTAAGTATAGCGGTAGCTAGACCATAGACTGATGATCGGTCCCCAGTGGTGGTAAGTATACCGGTAGCAAGACCATAGACTGATGATTGGTCCCCAGTGGTGGTAAGTATACCGGTAGCCAGACCATAGACTGATGGTTGGTCCCTGTGGTGGTAAGTATACCGGTACCCAGACCATAGACTGATGATCGGTCCACAGTGGTGGTAAGTATACCGGTAGCCAGACCATAGACTGCTTGTTGGTCCCCTGTGGTGGTAAGTATACCGGTAGATAGACCATAGACTGATGGTTGGTCCCCAGTGGTGGTAAGTATACCGGTAGCCAGACCATAGACTGCTTGTTGGTCCCCTGTGGTGGTAAGTATACCGGTAGCCAGACCATAGACTGCTTGTTGGTCCCCTGTGGTGGTAAGTATACCGGTAGCCAGACCATAGACTGATGGTTGGTCCCCAGTGGTGGTAAGTATACCGGTAGCCAGACCATAGACTGATGGTTGGTCCCTGTGGTGGTAAGTATACCGGTAGCCAGACCATAGACTGATGATTGGTCCCCAGTGGTGGTAAGTATACCAGTAGCCAGACCATAAACTGATGATTGGTCCCCAGTGGTGGTAAGTATACCAGTAGCTAGACCATAAACTGATGGTTGGTCCCTATGGTGGTAAGTATACCAGTAGCTAGACCATAGACTGATGGTTGGTCCCCATTGGTGGTAAGTATGCCGGTAGCCAGACCATAGACTGATGGTTGGTCCCTGTGGTGGTAAGTATACCAGTAGCTAGACCATAGACTGATGGTTGGTCCCTGTGGTGGTAAGTATACCGGTAGCCAGACCATAGACTGATGGTTGGTCCCCAGTGGTGGTAAGTATACCGGTAGCTAGACCATAGACTGATGGTAAGTATACCGGTAGCTAGACCATAGACTGATGGTTGGTCCCTGTGGTGGTAAGTATACCGGTAGCCAGAACATAGACTGATGGTTGGTCCCTGTGATGGTAAGTATACCGGTAGCCAGACCATAGACTGATGATTGGTCCCCAGTGGTGGTAAGTATACCGGTAGCTAGACCATAGACTGATGGTTGGTCCCTGTGGTGGTAAGTATACCGGTAGCTAGACCATAGACTGATGGTTGGTCCCTGTGGTGGTAAGTATACCGGTAGCCAGACCATAGACTGATGGTTGGTCCCTGTGGTGGTAAGTATACCGGTAGCTAGACCATAGACTGATGGTTGGTCCCTGTGGTTTTAAATATACCGGAAGTCAGACCATAGACTGCTGGTTGGTCCCCAGTGGTGGTAAGTATACCGGTAGCCAGACCATTGACTGATGATTAGTCCCCAGTGGTTGTAAGTATACCGGTAGCCAGACCATAGACTGATGGTTGGTCCCCAGTGGTCGTAAGTATACCGGTTGCCAGACCATAGACTGATGGTTGGTCCCCAGTGGTGGTAAGTATACCGGTAGCCAGACCATAGACTGATGGTTGGTCCCCAGTGGTGGTAAGTATACCGGTAGCCAGACCATAGACTGATGGTTGGTCCCCAGTGGTGGTAAGTTTACCGGTAGATAGACCATAGACTGATGATTGGTCCCCAGTGGTGGTAAGTATACCGGTAGCCAGACCATAGACTGATGATTGGTCCCCAGTGGTGGTAAGTATACCGGTAGCCAGACCATAGACTGATGGTTGGTCCCCAGTGGTGGTAAGTATACCGGTAGCTAGACCATAGACTGATGGTAAGTATACCGGTAGCTAGACCATAGACTGATGGTTGGTCCCTGTGGTGGTAAGTATACCGGTAGCCAGAACATAGACTGATGGTTGGTCCCTGTGATGGTAAGTATACCGGTAGCCAGACCATAGACTGATGATTGGTCCCCAGTGGTGGTAAGTATACCGGTAGCTAGACCATAGACTGATGGTTGGTCCCTGTGGTGGTAAGTATACCGGTAGCTAGACCATAGACTGATGGTTGGTCCCTGTGGTGGTAAGTATACCGGTAGCCAGACCATAGACTGATGGTTGGTCCCTGTGGTGGTAAGTATACCGGTAGCTAGACCATAGACTGATGGTTGGTCCCTGTGGTTTTAAATATACCGGAAGTCAGACCATAGACTGCTGGTTGGTCCCCAGTGGTGGTAAGTATACCGGTAGCCAGACCATTGACTGATGATTAGTCCCCAGTGGTTGTAAGTATACCGGTAGCCAGACCATAGACTGATGGTTGGTCCCCAGTGGTCGTAAGTATACCGGTTGCCAGACCATAGACTGATGGTTGGTCCCCAGTGGTGGTAAGTATACCGGTAGCCAGACCATAGACTGATGGTTGGTCCCCAGTGGTGGTAAGTATACCGGTAGCTAGACCATAAACTGATGATTGGTCCCCAGTGGTGGTAAGTATAGCGGTAGCTAGACCATAGACTGATGATCGGTCCCCAGTGGTGGTAAGTATACCGGTAGCAAGACCATAGACTGATGATTGGTCCCCAGTGGTGGTAAGTATACCGGTAGCCAGACCATAGACTGATGGTTGGTCCCTGTGGTGGTAAGTATACCGGTACCCAGACCATAGACTGATGATCGGTCCACAGTGGTGGTAAGTATACCGGTAGCCAGACCATAGACTGCTTGTTGGTCCCCTGTGGTGGTAAGTATACCGGTAGATAGACCATAGACTGATGGTTGGTCCCCAGTGGTGGTAAGTATACCGGTAGCCAGACCATAGACTGCTTGTTGGTCCCCTGTGGTGGTAAGTATACCGGTAGCCAGACCATAGACTGCTTGTTGGTCCCCTGTGGTGGTAAGTATACCGGTAGCCAGACCATAGACTGATGGTTGGTCCCCAGTGGTGGTAAGTATACCGGTAGCCAGACCATAGACTGATGGTTGGTCCCTGTGGTGGTAAGTATACCGGTAGCCAGACCATAGACTGATGATTGGTCCCCAGTGGTGGTAAGTATACCAGTAGCCAGACCATAAACTGATGATTGGTCCCCAGTGGTGGTAAGTATACCAGTAGCTAGACCATAAACTGATGGTTGGTCCCTATGGTGGTAAGTATACCAGTAGCTAGACCATAGACTGATGGTTGGTCCCCATTGGTGGTAAGTATGCCGGTAGCCAGACCATAGACTGATGGTTGGTCCCTGTGGTGGTAAGTATACCAGTAGCTAGACCATAGACTGATGGTTGGTCCCTGTGGTGGTAAGTATACCGGTAGCCAGACCATAGACTGATGGTTGGTCCCCAGTGGTGGTAAGTATACCGGTAGCTAGACCATAGACTGATGGTAAGTATACCGGTAGCTAGACCATAGACTGATGGTTGGTCCCTGTGGTGGTAAGTATACCGGTAGCCAGAACATAGACTGATGGTTGGTCCCTGTGATGGTAAGTATACCGGTAGCCAGACCATAGACTGATGATTGGTCCCCAGTGGTGGTAAGTATACCGGTAGCTAGACCATAGACTGATGGTTGGTCCCTGTGGTGGTAAGTATACCGGTAGCTAGACCATAGACTGATGGTTGGTCCCTGTGGTGGTAAGTATACCGGTAGCCAGACCATAGACTGATGGTTGGTCCCTGTGGTGGTAAGTATACCGGTAGCTAGACCATAGACTGATGGTTGGTCCCTGTGGTTTTAAATATACCGGAAGTCAGACCATAGACTGCTGGTTGGTCCCCAGTGGTGGTAAGTATACCGGTAGCCAGACCATTGACTGATGATTAGTCCCCAGTGGTTGTAAGTATACCGGTAGCCAGACCATAGACTGATGGTTGGTCCCCAGTGGTCGTAAGTATACCGGTTGCCAGACCATAGACTGATGGTTGGTCCCCAGTGGTGGTAAGTATACCGGTAGCCAGACCATAGACTGATGGTTGGTCCCCAGTGGTGGTAAGTATACCGGTAGCCAGACCATAGACTGATGGTTGGTCCCCAGTGGTGGTAAGTTTACCGGTAGATAGACCATAGACTGATGATTGGTCCCCAGTGGTGGTAAGTATACCGGTAGCCAGACCATAGACTGATGATTGGTCCCCAGTGGTGGTAAGTATACCGGTAGCCAGACCATAGACTGATGATTGGTCCCCAGTGGTGGTAAGTATACCGGTAGCTAGACCATAGACTGATGGTTGGTCCCCAGTGGTGGTAAGTATACCGGTAGCCAGACCATAGACTGATGATTGGTCCCCAGTGGTGGTAAGTATACCGGTAGCTAGACCATAGACTGATGATTGGTCCCCAGTGGTGGTAAGTATAACGGTAGCTAGACCATAGACTGATGATTGGTCCCCAGTGGTGGTAAGTATACCGGTCATAGACTGATGATTGGTCCCCAGTGGTGGTAAGTATACCGGTCATAGACTGATGATTGGTCCCCAGTGGTGGTAAGTATACCGGTCATAGACTGATGATTGGTCCCCAGTGGTGGTAAGTATACCGGTAGCTAGACCATAGACTGATGGTTGGTCCCCAGTGGTGGTAAGTATACCGGTAGCCAGACCATAGACTGATGATTGGTCCCCAGTGGTGGTAAGTATACCGGTAGCCAGACCATAGACTGATGATTGGTCCCCAGTGGTGGTAAGTATACCGGTAGCTAGACCATAGACTGATGGTTGGTCCCCAGTGGTGGTAAGTATACCGGTAGCCAGACCATAGACTGATGATTGGTCCCCAGTGGTGGTAAGTATACCGGTAGTCAGACCATAGACTGATGGTTGGTCCCCAGTGGTGGTAAGTATACCAGTAGCCAGACCATAGACTGATGATTGGTCCCCAGTGGTGGTAAGTATACCGGTAGCCAGACCATAGACTGATGGTTGGTCCCCAGTGGTGGTAAGTATACCAGTAGCTAGACCATAGACTGATGATTGGTCCCCAGTGGTGGTAAGTATAACGGTAGCTAGACCATAGACTGATGATTGGTCCCCAGTGGTGGTAAGTATACCGGTCATAGACTGATGATTGGTCCCCAGTGGTGGTAAGTATACCGGTCATAGACTGATGATTGGTCCCCAGTGGTGGTAAGTATACCGGTCATAGACTGATGATTGGTCCCCAGTGGTGGTAAGTATACCGGTAGCCAGACCAAAGACTGATGGTTGGTCCCCCAGTGGTGGTAAGTATACCGGTAGCTAGACCATAAACTGATGATTGGTCCCCAGTGGTGGTAAGTATAGCGGTAGCTAGACCATAGACTGATGATCGGTCCCCAGTGGTGGTAAGTATACCGGTAGCAAGACCATAGACTGATGATTGGTCCCCAGTGGTGGTAAGTATACCGGTAGCCAGACCATAGACTGATGGTTGGTCCCTGTGGTGGTAAGTATACCGGTACCCAGACCATAGACTGATGATCGGTCCACAGTGGTGGTAAGTATACCGGTAGCCAGACCATAGACTGCTTGTTGGTCCCCTGTGGTGGTAAGTATACCGGTAGATAGACCATAGACTGATGGTTGGTCCCCAGTGGCTGTAAGTATACCGGTAGCCAGACCATAGACTGCTTGTTGGTCCCCTGTGGTGGTAAGTATACCGGTAGCCAGACCATAGACTGCTTGTTGGTCCCCTGTGGTGGTAAGTTTACCGGTAGATAGACCATAGACTGATGGTTGGTCCACAGTGGTGGTAAGTATACCGGTAGCTAGACCATAGACTGCTTGTTGGTCCCCTGTGGTGGTAAGTTTACCGGTAGATAGACCATAGACTGATGGTTGGTCCCCTGTGGTGGTAAGTATACCGGTAGTCAGACCATAGACTGATGATTGGTCCCCAGTGGTGGTAAGTATACCGGTAGCCAGACCATAGACTGATGATTGGTCCCCAGTGGTGGTAAGTATACCGGTAGTCAGACCATAGACTGATGATTGGTCCCCAGTGGTGGTAAGTATACCGGTAGCCAGACCATAGACTGATGGTTGGTCCCCAGTGGTGGTAAGTATACCGGTAGCCAGACCATAGACTGATGGTTGGTCCCCTGTGGTGGTAAGTATACCGGTAGCCAGACCATAGACTGATGGTTGGTCCCCAGTGGTGGTAAGTATACCGGTAGCCAGACCATAGACTGATGATTGGTCCCCAGTGGTGGTAAGTATACCGGTAGCTAGACCATAGACTGATGATTGGTCCCCAGTGGTGGTAAGTATACCGGTAGCTAGACCATAGACTGATGGTTGGTCCCCAGTGGTGGTAAGTTTACCGGTAGCCAGACCATAGACTGATGGTTGGTCCCCAGTGGTGGTAAGTATACCGGTAGCCAGACCATAGACTGATGATTGGTCCCCAGTGGTGGTAAGTATACCGGTAGCCACACCATAGACTGCTTGTTGGTCCCCAGTGGTGGTAAGTATACCGGTAGCCAGACCATAGACTGATGGTTGGTCCCCAGTGGTGGTAAGTATACCGGTAGCCAGACCATAGACTGATGGTTGGTCCCCAGTGGTGGTAAGTATACCAGTAGCCAGACCATAGACTGATGGTTGGTCCCCAGTGGTGGTAAGTATACCGGTAGCCAGACCATAGACTGATGGTTGGTCCCCAGGGTGCCTGGTATGGTAACTGCTCGGCAACCGACCATAAGGCGCCACAGAGGGTAGTGCATACAGCCCAGTACATCACTGGGGCCAAGCTTCCTGCCATCCAGGACCTATGTACTAGGCGGTGTCAGAAGGCCCAAGTCATAGACTGTTCTCTCTGCTACCGCACGGCAAGCTGTACCAGAGCGCCAAGTCTACGTCCAAATGGCTCCATAACATCTTCTACCACCAAGCCATAAGACTCCTGAACAGCTTCTACCACCAAGCCATAAGACTCCTGAACAGCTTCTACCACCAAGCCATAAGACTCCTGAACAGCTTCTACCACCAAGCCATAAGACTCCTGAACAGCTTCTACCACCAAGCCATAAGACTCCTGAACAGCTAATCAAATGCCCCCCCCCTTGTTTTTACACTGCTGCTACTCGCTGTTTATTATCTATGCATAGTCACTTCACCCCTACCTACATGTACAAATTACCTGAACTAACCTGTACCCCTGCACATTGACTCTGTACCGGTACCCCGTGTATATAGCCTCCACATTGACTCTGTACCGGTACCCCTGTATATAGCCTCCACATTGACTCTGTACCGGTACCCCCTGTATATAGCCTCCACATTGACTCTGTACCAGTATCCCCTGTATTTAGCCTCCACATTGACTCTGTACCGGTACCCCCTGTATATAGTCTCCACATTGACTCTGTACCGGTACCCCCTGTATATAGCCTCCACATTGACTCTGTACCGGTGCCCCCTGTATATAGCCTCCACATTGACTCTGTACCGGTACCCCCTGTATATAGCCTCCACATTGACTCTGTACCGGTACCCCCTGTATATAGCCTCCACATTGACTCTGTACCGGTATCCCCTGTATATAGCCTACACATTGACTCTGCACCGGTACTCCTGTATATAGCCTCCACATTGACTCTGTACCGGTACCCCCTGTATATAGCAGGCGGTACCGGTACATGTTACCATGGTAACCCCATTACCATCAGACAGGAAGGTATGACCACTCTGACATGTTACCATGGGTACCATCAGACAGGAAGGTATGACCACTCTGACATGTTACCATGGTAGCCCCATTACCACCAGACAGGAAGGTATGACCACTCTGACATGTTACCATGGTAACCCCATTACCATCAGACAGGAAGGTATGACCACCCTGACATGTTACCATGGTAACCCCATTACCATCAGACAGGAAGGTATGACCACTCTGACATGTTACCATGGTAGCCCCATCACCACCAGACAAAATGCTGATAGGCACAGTATCTTTATCGGCTGGGGATGACAATGAAAGATGAAGTGTGCACATCGTTATATTAGCAGAACACTGCTTCTATGGTGTAACCTAAAGGGTTGTTTATTCTACATGAAGCTTCTCATATTACTCTGTTACCTCAAATCAAATGCACCGAATATAACAAGTGTAGACTTTACCGTGAAATGCTTACTTAGGAGCCCTTTCCCAACAATGCAGTTAAAAAGTAAGACAATTAACAAATACATAAAAAGAAAATAGTAACACAATAAAATAACAATAACGTGGCTATATACAGGCAGCATGCAAGGAGTACCGGTTCCGAGTCAGTGTACCGGGGTACGAGGTAGTTGGGGTGAGTCAGTGTACCGGGGTACGAGGTAGTTGGGGTGAGTCAGTGTACCGGGGTACGAGGTAGTTGGGGTGATTTCCAACAGCCTGGAAGGGATCAGAGATTTCAATATTTTTTTTAATGTAGTTTTGTCCTTGAGCAGTTTTGTCTATTAATGTTCTCTATTATGTAAATGTTCATGTTTTGTGTGGACCCCAGGAAAAGTAGCTGCTGCTCTCGCCACAGCTAATGGGGATGCTAATAAAATACCAAAATACCAAATACAGGAGAGCAGAGTGCATTGACTGTCTATCACCACTAAATGGCAGCGTTTAGTGATTGGCTTTAGCCATTTGAAAGCAAAGTGCAATGACTAGAAACTAGAAGGCAGAGTGCAATGACTGTCTTGAGACACTAGATGGCAGTATGAGACAGAAGCAAAGTGCTCCCAGCCTTCAGCACAAATTGAGTTCACCTCTTATTGGCTGAATGATGGTAACATTATTGCAGATGGTGAATACATGGTATTAAAGTGTTATTTCTATAGGTATGAACATAACCATCTGACAGTAATTATATATCCTCTATATCTGGTGTGATCATATTTAAAACAGTTCTATATCTGGTGTGATCATATTTAAAACAGTTCTATATCTGGTGTGATCATATTTAAAACAGTTCTATATCTGGTGTGATCATATATAAAACAGTTCTATAACTGGTGTGATCATATTTAAAACAGTTCTATATCTGGTGTGATCATATTTAAAACAGTTCTGTATCTGGTGTGATCATATTTAAAACAGTTCTATATCTGGTGTGATCATATTTAAAACAGTTCTATAACTGGTGTGATCATATATAAAACAGTTCTATAACTGGTGTGATCATATTTAAAACAGTTCTATAACTGGTGTGATCATATATAAAACAGTTCTATAACTGGTGTGATCATATTTAAAACAGTTCTATATCTGGTGTGATCATATTTAAAACAGTTCTATATCTGGTGTGATCATATTTAAAACAGTTCTATATCTGGTGTGATCATATTTAAAACAGTTCTATATCTGGTGTGATCATATTTAAAACAGTTCTATATCTGGTGTGATCATATTTAAAACAGTTCTATAACTGGTGTGATCATATTTAAAACAGTTCTATAACTGGTGTGATCATATATAAAACAGTTCTATAACTGGTGTGATCATATTTAAAACAGTTCTATAACTGGTGTGATCATATTTAAAACAGTTCTATAACTGGTGTGATCATATATAAAACAGTTCTATAACTGGTGTGATCATATTTAAAACAGTTCTATATCTGGTGTGATCATATATAAAACAGTTCTATAACTGGTGTGATCATATTTAAAACAGTTCTATATCTGGTGTGATCATATTTAAAACAGTTCTATATCTGGTGTGATCATATTTAAAACAGTTCTATATCTGGTGTGATCATATTTAAAACAGTTCTATATCTGGTGTGATCATATTTAAAACAGTTCTATATCTGGTGTGATCATATATAAAACAGTTCTATAACTGGTGTGATCATATTTAAAACAGTTCTATATCTGGTGTGATCATATTTAAAACAGTTCTGTATCTGGTGTGATCATATTTAAAACAGTTCTATATCTGGTGTGATCATATTTAAAACAGTTCTATATCTGGTGTGATCATATTTAAAACAGTTCTATATCTGGTGTGATCATATTTAAAACAGTTCTATATCTGGTGTGATCATATTTAAAACAGTTCTATATCTGGTGTGATCATATTTAAAACAGTTCTATATCTGGTGTGATCATATATAAAACAGTTCTATAACTGGTGTGATCATATTTAAAACAGTTCTATATCTGGTGTGATCATATTTAAAACAGTTCTGTATCTGGTGTGATCATATTTAAAACAGTTCTATATCTGGTGTGATCATATTTAAAACAGTTCTATATCTGGTGTGATCATATTTAAAACAGTTCTATATCTGGTGTGATCATATTTAAAACAGTTCTATATCTGGTGTGATCATATTTAAAACAGTTCTATATCTGGTGTGATCATATTTAAAACAGTTCTATAACTGGTGTGATCATATTTAAAACAGTTCTATATCTGGTGTGATCATATTTAAAACAGTTCTATAACTGGTGTGATCATATTTAAAACAGTTCTATAACTGGTGTGATCATATTTAAAACAGTTCTATAACTGGTGTGATCATATATAAAACAGTTCTATAACTGGTGTGATCATATTTAAAACAGTTCTATATCTGGTGTGATCATATATAAAACAGTTCTATATCTGGTGTGATCATATTTAAAACAGTTCTATATCTGGTGTGATCATATTTAAAACAGTTCTATAACTGGTGTGATCATATTTAAAACAGTTCTATAACTGGTGTGATCATATATAAAACAGTTCTATAACTGGTGTGATCATATTTAAAACAGTTCTATAACTGGTGTGATCATATATAAAACAGTTCTATAACTGGTGTGATCATATTTAAAACAGTTCTATATCTGGTGTGATCATATATAAAACAGTTCTATATCTGGTGTGATCATATTTAAAACAGTTCTATATCTGGTGTGATCATATTTAAAACAGTTCTATATCTGGTGTGATCATATATAAAACAGTTCTATATCTGGTGTGATCATATTTAAAACAGTTCTATATCTGGTGTGATCATATTTAAAACAGTTCTATAACTGGTGTGATCATATATAAAACAGTTCTATAACTGGTGTGATCATATTTAAAACAGTTCTATAACTGGTGTGATCATATTTAAAACAGTTCTATATCTGGTGTGATCATATATAAAACAGTTCTATAACTGGTGTGATCATATTTAAAACAGTTCTATATCTGGTGTGATCATATTTAAAACAGTTCTATATCTGGTGTGATCATATTTAAAACAGTTCTATAACTGGTGTGATCATATATAAAACAGTTCTATAACTGGTGTGATCATATTTAAAACAGTTCTATAACTGGTGTGATCATATATAAAACAGTTCTATAACTGGTGTGATCATATTTAAAACAGTTCTATAACTGGTGTGATCATATTCAAAACAGTTCTATATCTGGTGGGATCATATTTAAAACAGTTCTATATCTGGTGTGATCATATTTAAAACAGTTCTATAACTGGTGTGATCATATTTAAAACAGTTCTATATCTGGTGTGATCATATATAAAACAGTTCTATATCTGGTGTGATCATATTTAAAACAGTTCTATATCTGGTGTGATCATATTTAAAACAGTTCTATATCTGGTGTGATCATATTTAAAACAGTTCTATATCTGGTGTGATCATATATAAAACAGTTCTATATCTGGTGTGATCATATATAAAACAGTTCTATAACTGGTGTGATCATATTTAAAACAGTTCTATATCTGGTGTGATCATATTTAAAACAGTTCTATATCTGGTGTGATCATATATAAAACAGTTCTATATCTGGTGTGATCATATATAAAACAGTTCTATATCTGGTGTGATCATATATAAAACAGTTCTATAACTGGTGTGATCATATTTAAAACAGTTCTATATCTGGTGTGATCATATTTAAAACAGTTCTATATCTGGTGTGATCATATTTAAAACAGTTCTATATCTGGTGTGATCATATATAAAACAGTTCTATAACTGGTGTGATCATATTTAAAACAGTTCTATATCTGGTGTGATCATATTTAAAACAGTTCTATAACTGGTGTGATCATATTTAAAACAGTTCTATATCTGGTGTGATCATATTTAAAACAGTTCTATATCTGGTGTGATCATATATAAAACAGTTCTATATCTGGTGTGATCAATTTTAAAACAGTTCTATATCTGGTGTGATCATATTTAAAACAGTTCTATATCTGGTGTGATCATATTTAAAACAGTTCTATATCTGGTGTGATCATATTTAAAACAGTTCTATA
>NC_092119.1:8380061-8392561 GCF_045679555.1 Salvelinus alpinus
TAGTACCAAACTGTCTTCTTGACGGTCACAGAATCCTAGAATCAGATAACACATGAAAGACCCACAGAAACATACACTGAGTGTATAAACATTATGAACACCTGCTGTTTCCATCACGTAGACTGACCAGGTGGATCCAGGTGAAAGATATGATCCCTTACTGATGTCACCCGTCAAATCCACTTCAATCCGTGTAGATTAAGGGGAGGAGACAGGTTAAAAAATGATTTTTAAGCCTTGAGACAATTGAAACATGGATTGTGTATGTGTGCCATTCAGAGGGTGAATGGTCAAGACAAAATATTGAAGTGCCTTTGAACAGGGTATGGTAGTAGGTAACAGGAGCACCGGTTTGTGTCAAGAACGACAATGCTTCTGGGTTTTTCACGGGCAACAATTTCCTGTGTGTATAAACAATGGTCCAACACCCAAAGGACATCAAGTCAACTGGACACAACTGTGGGAAGCATTGGAGTCAACATGGGCCAGTATCCCTGTGGAACTCTTTCAATTCCTTGTAGAGTCCATGCCCTGACGAATTGAGGCAGTTCTGAGGGCAAAAGGGAGTGCAACTCAATATTAGGAAGGTGTTCCTAATGTTTTGTACACTATTGTATAACACACAGACCGACACACACGTATCCTAACTGAAGGTAACAAGGTAAAGAGGTAGTACAGTGCAGACTATGTTTAGAGGAGTGTCTCTGTTGGTCTGACAATCCTATTTGGGACTTTAAACGTGTCGCACATGTTGAGATCATCCCTGCAGCTGTACACACTGACCAAAGGACATTACATAAGCCTGTGTCAAACACGCACACGTACACATAACTTTCTACCAATTCATTCTAGTAGGCATATAACATTATAACGTATCAGTAGATTTCCGAAATTACTAAACTCAGCAACAACAAAAAAAAGCCCCTTTTTCAGGACCCTGTCTTTCAAAGATAATTTGTAATAATCCAAATAGCTTCACAGATCTTCATTGTAAAGGGTTTAAACACTGTTTCCCGTGCTTGTTCAATGAACCATGAACAATTAATGAACATGCACCTGTGGAACGGTCGTTAAGACACTAATCTTACAGACGGTAGGCAATTAAGGTCACAGTTATGAAAAGTTAGGACACTAAAGAGGCCTTTCTACTGTCTCTGAAAAACACCAAAAGAAAGATGCCCAGGGTCCCTGCTCATCTGCGTGAACGTGCCTTAGGCATGCTGCAAGGATGCATGAGGACTGCAGAAGTGGACAGGGCAATAAATTGCAATGTCCGGACTGTGAGACGCCTAAGACAGCACTACAGGGAGACAGGACGGACAGCTGATCGTCCTCGCAGTGGCAGACCACGTGTAACAACACCTGCACAGGATCGGTACATCCGAACATCACACCTGTGGGACAGGTACAGGATGGCAACAACTACTGCCCGAGTTATACCAGGAACGCACAATCTCTCCATCAATGCTCAGACTGTCTGCAATAGGCTGAGCGAGGCTGGACTGAAGGCTTGTAGGCCTGTTGTAAGGCAGGTCCTCACCAGACATCACCGGCAACAACGTCGCCTATGGGCACAATGCCACCGTCGCTGGACCAGACAGGACTGGCAAAAAATGCTCTTCACTGATGAGTCACGGTTTTGTCTCACCAGGGGTGGTGGTCGGATTCGCGTTTATCGTCGAAGGAATGAGCGTTACACCGAGGCCTGCACTTTGGAGCGGGATCGATTTGAAGGTGGATGGAGGTGGTGGAGGTCATGGTCTGGGCCGGTGTGTCACAGCATCATCGGACTGAGCTTGTTGTCATTGCAGGCAATCTCAACGCTGTGTGTTACAGGGAAGACATCCCCCTCCCTCATGTGGTACCCTTCCTGCAGGCTCATCCTGATATGACCCTCCAGCATGACAATGCCACCAGCCATACTGCTCGTTCTGTGCATGATTTCCTGCAAGACAGAAATGTCAGTGTTCTGCCATCGCCAGCGAATAGTCCAGATCTGGGACCTGTTGGATCGGAGGGTGAGGGCTAGGGCCATTCCCCCCAGAAATGTCCTGGAACTTGCAGGTGCATTTGGTGGAAGAGTGGGGTAACATCTCAAAGCAAGAACTGGCAAATCTGGTGCAGTCCATGAGGAGGAGATGCACTGCAGTACTTAATGCAGCTGGTGGCCACACCAGATACTGTCTGCAATAGGTTGAGGGCTGATACTGTATCTACCACACCAGATACTGTCTGCAACTGTTGATTTTGACCTTCCCTTTGTTCAGGGACACATTATTTCATTTCTGTTAGTCATATGTCCGTTATGTCTCAGTTGTTGAATCTTGTCATTTTCATACAAATATTTATTTTAAGTTTGGGGAAAACAAACGCAGTTGACAGCGAGAGGACGTTTCTTTTTTAGTTGGAATTAACTATTACAATTGCCTATTGTAATCACCAATAATTGAAAAGGGGGCAAATACACTGCTCAAAAAAATAAAGGGAACACTTAAACAACACAATGTAACTCCAAGTCAATCACACTTCTGTGAAATCAAACTGTCCACTTAGGAAGCAACACTGATTGACAATAAATTTCACATGCTGTTGTGCAAATGGAATAGACAAAAGGTGGAAATTATAGGCAATTAGCAAGACACCCCCAATAAAGGAGTGGTTCTGCAGGTGGTGACCACAGACCACTTCTCAGTTCCTATGCTTCCTGGCTGATGTTTTGGTCACTTTTGAATGCTGGCGGTGCTTTCACTCTAGTGGTAGCATGAGACGGAGTCTACAACCCACACAAGTGGCTCAGGTAGTGCAGCTCATCCAGGATGGCACATCAATGCGAGCTGTGGCAAGAAGTTGATGTGTCTGTCAGCGTACTGTCCAGAGAATGGAGGCGCTACCAGGAGACAGGCCAGTACATCAGGAGACGTGGAGGAGGCCGTAGGAGGGCAACAACCCAGCAGCAGGACCGCTATCTCCGCCTTTGTGCAAGGAGGAGCACTGCCAGAGCCCTGCAAAATGACCTCCAGCAGGCCCTGACCCCAACCACCACAAACCCTGACCCCCACACACCCTAACCACCACACACCCTGACCACCACACACCCTGACCCCAACCCCCACACACCCTAACCCCCACACACCCTAACCCTAACCCTAACCCCCACACACCCCAACCCCCACACACCCTGACCACCACACACCCTGACCACCACACACCCTGACCCCAACGCCCACACACCCTAACCACCACACACCCTAACCCTAACCACCACACACCCTGACCACCACACACCCTAACTCTGACCACCACACACCCTAACCACCACACACCCTAACCACCACACACCCTGACCACCACACACCCTAACCACCACACACCCTAACCACCACACACCCTGACCACCACACACCCTGACCACCACACACCCTAACCACCACACACCCTAACCACCACACACCCACCACACACCCTAACCACCACACACCCTGACAACCATACACCCTAACCACCACACACCCTAACCACCACACACCACACACCCTGACCACCACACACCCTAACCACCACACACCCTAACCACCACACACCCTGACCACCACACACCCTAACCACCACACACCCTAACAACCACACACCCTGACCACCACACACCCTGACCACCACACACCCTAACCACCACACACCCTGACCACCATACACCCTAACCACCACACACCCTAACCACCACACACCACACACCCTGACCACCACACACCCTAACCACCACACACCCTGACCACCACACACCCTGACCACCACACACCCTGACCACCACACACCCTGACCACCACACACCCTAACCACCACACACCCTGACCACCACACACCCTGACCACTACACACCCAAACCCTGAACACCACACACCCTAACCACCACACACCCTGACCACCACACACCCTGACCACCACACACCCTAACCACCACACACCCTGACCACCACACACCCTGACCACTACACACCCAAACCCTGAACACCACACACCCTAACCACCACACACCCTGACCACCACACACCCTAACCACCACACACCCTAACACACCAGAGCTCTTAACTTCCAGACATTCTACTCACACAGTCAGGAAACATGATCCAATCAGATAGAAGCAGTCTGAGGGTAATTCCTTCAACTTGCTTCGCGTCTGGCTCACACACTGTACCCGTGTCTGTCTACCTGTACCAGTCTCTGTGTGTACCGGTACCAGTGTCTGTCTACCTGTACCAGTCTCTGTGTCTACCTGTACCAGTCTCTCTGTCTACCTGTACCAGTCTCTCTGTCTACCTGTACCAGTGTATGTGCGTGAGAGTGTTTGAGCTAGCCGTGTCTACCATTAGCCGCTAGTCCACACACAGACACTGTTGTTAGCGTTAGCCTGAAACAGGTTCTAACCCACTCCTGTAAGATGGCTGCTAGCTAATCAGACGTGGAAGGGAGAGGAGGAGTGAGGAAGAGGAGGATGGGAAGAGGGGAGGAGGGGAAAGGGGGAGGAGAGTGGGAGGAGAGGAGGTGTGAGTGGGAGGAGGGGAAGAGTGGAGGAGGGAAGAGGGGGAGGAGAGTAGGAGGAGGGGAGAGGGGAGGAGGAATAGGGAGGCTAAGGATAGAAAGCAAAGCCTACTTAATCAGCTGAGATCTGACGGGGTGGGGGGGGGGGGTCGACCACACAGACACACACACGCACATTCAGAACAGGTTAGTTAGAGAGGGCAGTTGACTGACTGGCTCAGGGGGGGTGCATCAGACAGAGGTAATAGACCACAGAGCCAGAGCATATGGTCACACTACTGAAACCTTATCCAGGGCTTAGATCTCTATTGGCTGGCCTACCCTTCCTTCTAGACATTGATTGGTGCTTAAATTATATGGTTATATATAGTACATACAGTTGAAGTCGGAAGTTTTACATACACCTTAGCCAAATACATTAAAACTCAGTTTTTCACAATTCTTGACAGTTAATCCTAGTAAAAATTCCCTGTCTTAGGTCAGTTAGGATCACCACTTTATTTTAAGAATATGAAATGACAGAATAATAGTAGAGAGAATTATTTATTTCAGCATTTATTTCTTTCATCACATTCCCAGTGGGTCAGAAGTTTACATAAACTCAATTAGTATTTGGTAGCATTGCCTTTAAATTGTTTAACTTGGGTCAAACATTACGTGTAGCCTTCCACAAGCTTCCCATAATAAGTTGGGTGAATTTATTTTATTTTTTATTTTTTTTATTTTTTTTTGGGGGTGGATCAGCTTAATATTGCGGAAAGAATGTTGTTTCCAATGTAATTGTCTGCATCATTTCCAATCCCCCATATTTTTTTGGGTAAATATATATATCCATTCACGTATGCATACATATACACATATATACAGTGGGGAGAACAAGTATTTGATACACTGCCGATTTTGCAGGTTTTCCTACTTACAAAGCATGTAGAGGTCTGTAATTTTTATCATAGGTACACTTCAACTGTGAGAGACGGAATCTAAAACAAAAATCCAGAAAATCACATTGTATGATTTTTAAATAATTAATTTGCATTTTATTGCATGACATAAGTATTTGATCACCTACCAACCAGTAAGAATTCCGGCTCTCACAGACCTGTTCGTTTTTCTTTAAGAAGCCCTCCTGTTCTCCACTCATTACCTGTATTAACTGCACCTGTTTGAACTCGTTACCTGTATAAAAGACACCTGTCCACACACAATCAAACAGATTCCAACCTCTCCACAATGGCCAAGACCAGAGAGCTGTGTAAGGACATCAGGGATAAAATTGTAGACCTGCACAAGGCTGGGATGGGCTACAGGACAATAGGCAAGCAGCTTGGTGAGAAGGAAACAACTGTTGGCGCAATTATTAGAAAATGGAAGAAGTTCAAGATGACGGTCAATCACCCTCGGTCTGGGGCTCCATGCAAGATTTCACCTCGTGGGGCATCAATGATCATGAGGAAGGTGAGGGATCAGCCCAGAACTACACGGCAGGACCTGGTCAATGACCTGAAGAGAGCTGGGACCACAGTCTCAAAGAAAACCATTAGTAACACACTACGCCGTCATGGATTAAAATCCTGCAGCGCACGCAAGGTCCCCCTGCTTAAGCCAGTGCATGTCCAGGCCTGTCTGAAGTTTGCCAATGACCATCTGGATGATCCAGAGGAGGAATGGGAGAAGGTCATGTGGTCTGATGAGACAAAAATAGAGCTTTTTGGTCTAACTCCACTCGCCGTGTTTGGAGGAAGAAGAAGTATGAGTACAACCCCAAGAACACCATCCCAACCGTGAAGCATGGAGGTGGAAACATCATTCTTTGGGGATGCTTTTCTGCAAAGGGGACAGGACGACTGCACCGTATTGAGGGGAGGATGGATGGGGCCATGTATCGCGAGATCTTGGCCAACAACCTCCTTCCCTCAGTAAGAGCATTGAAGATGGGTCGTGGCTGGGTCTTCCAGCATGACAACGACACGAAGCACACAGCCATGGCAACTAAGGAGTGGCTCCGTAAGAAGCATCTCAAGGTCCTGGAGTGGCCTAGCCAGTCTCCAGACCTGAACCCAATAGAAAATCTTTGGAGGGAGCTGAAAGTCCGTATTGCCCAGCGACAGCCCCGAAACCTGAAGGATCTGGAGAAGATCTGTAGGGAGGAGTGGGCCAAAATCCCTGCTGCAGTGTGTGCAAACCTAGTCAAGAACTACAGGAAACGTATGATCTCTGTAATTGCAAACAAAGGTTTCTGTACCAAATATTAAGTTCTGCTTTTCGGATGTATCAAATACTTATGTCATGCAATAAAATGCAAATTAATTACTTAAAAATCATACAATGTGATTTTCTGGATTTTTGTTTTAGATTCCGTCTCTCATAGTTGAAGTGTACCTATGATAAAAATTACAGACCTCTACATGCTTTGTAAGTAGGAAAACCTGCAAAATCGGCAGTGTATCAAATACTTGTTCTCCCCACTGTACATACACATACCTACATAGACATACATACTTTTTTTTAAAGAGTATACCTTTATTATTATTCCCTGCAAACCCTACCACCGATCCCCCAATTGGAGTAAACTGATAAACATTTCTGTTTTTACCTTCAATTTATACATCTTATACACATTTACAGACACAGTCTACTTTATAATAGTTCTCTCTTGTTTGTTCTTAGTCCTTCCTCTATTTCTGTTGTCCATCCAGTTTGATTTCCACTTGTAACTGTGCTATTTCACAATAGCTCCGCACCTATACACATTTCACAGATCCCGTATGCCCTACATTGTTTATCTTGTTATTAGTCCCACCCTTCAGCTCCACTCAACCTTTCCCATCTATCTTCCAACATCATCCATTTCGGATTTTTATTTGCCACATATTTTTCAGCTGTGCTGTGATGCTTCACAAAAGATTTGAATCTTCCTATTCTCATAGCTTCCACGGATTGTAAATTAAAAATAAACATTTTTGCTAAAATAATTATTATATTATTGATTGATTGACTATGGCTTTTCAAATCCCCCAGTATTGCTATCTGTAGCGTTAGTTCTACGCAAATGTTGCAATTCTTCAACCATTCCTGGACCTGTGACCAAAAACGAGCTACATGCGGACAATACCAAAATAAATGGTCTAATGACTCTGCCTCCTCACAGCAGAATCTACAGAGCTGAGAAGATTGTATCCCCCATATATATAACATTCTATTAGTTGCAAGAATTTTGTACAATAATTTAAATTGAAAAATTCGAAGTTTTGAATCCGGCGTTGTTTTGCGTATCAATTCATAAACCATGTGCCATGGAATGGGTACATCGAAAATCTCTTCCCAACTATTTTGCAATTTATATGGCACAGCTGTAAGTTTTTTGGTCCTTAAATGAAATTGGTATATGTTTTTATTTATCACACTTTTCTTTAACCATTTATGTTCTTTAATATAAGGCCGACATACAAGTTCCTTACTTTTATCCCCTTCCACCTGCCTCTTCCATTTTTGTGGTAATGCTGCAATTAATTGGTTGTAATTTTGGGTAGAGCAGACATTTCCATATGTCTGTGTTAGCTGCATATGTGACATTACTCCACCAGTCCTATTTATGATATCATTCACAAAAATTATACCTTTTTTAAACATTTCTTCGATAAATACAGTTTTTTTATCAATTACTATATTTGAATTTAACCACAAGATTTGTTGTACTATTTGTTCCGTCCTTTCAGGTGGATTAAACTGAAATTGCAACCAACTTTCCAAGGCTTGTTTAAAAAATAAAGATATTTTGGAGATTATTTCCTTTTCAAACAACCGAAAGTGAGCAGGTGTAATCTGAATAAAGGGAAAAAGGCCCTTCTTGAACATAGGATGAGACATTCGTACCAATCTACTAGAGAACCAGTTTGGATTCAAGTATAACTTTTGCATGACTGATGCCTTTAGTGAGAGGTCTAATGCTTTAATATTTAATAATTTCTGCCCTCCGAATTCATATTCGTTATATAAATAGGCCCTTTTAATTTTATCTGGCTTGCCGTTCCAAATAAAATTGAATATTTTTTGTTCATATAATTTAAAAAGCAGGTCACTAGGTGTAGGCAAAACCATAAGCAAATAGGTAAACTGTGATATGATTAAAGAGTTAATCAGGGTGATTTTCCCACAAATAGACAGGTATTTTCCTTTCCATGGTAGCAAGATCTTATCTATTTTTGCTAACTTTCTATAAAAATTTATTGGAGTGAGATCATTTCTTTCTTTTGGGATTTGTATACCGAGTATGTCCACATCACCGTCAGACCATTTAATTGGTAAACTACATGGCAATGTAAAATGTGTATTTTTTAGTGATCCAATACGTAATATGGTACATTTATCATAATTTGGTTTTAATCCAGAGAGGATAGCAAATGTATCTAGATCCTCTAAGAGGCCGTGGAGAGATTCTAGTTGTGGTTTTAAAAGAAAACGTGAATCATCAGCGTACAATGACACCTTAGTTTTTAGGCCCTGGATTTCTAATCCCTTAATATTAATGTTTGATCTAATTTTAACAGCTAACATTTCGATGGCAATAATAAATAGATATGCCGATAGTGGACAACCTTGTTTTACTCCTCTAGATAGTTTAAAACTTTCTGAGATGTAGCCATTATTTACTATTTTACACCTAGGGTTACTATACATAATTTTTACCCATTTTATAAGAGATTCCCCAAAATTGAAATATTCTAGGCATTTATATATAAACTCCAGTCGTACTTTATCAAAAGCCTTTTCAAAATCAGCTATGAAAACCAGGCCTGGTGTCCCCGATATTTCATAGTGTTCTATTGTTTCCAGTACTTGCCTTATATTATCTCCAATGTATCGTCCATGTAAAAAACCTGTCTGATTAGGATGAATAATATCTGACAAAACTTTTTTTATTCTATGCGCCAAGCATTTTGCTAGGATTTTTGCATCACAACACTGAAGTGTAAGAGGTCTCCAATTTTTTAAATGGACTGGATCTTTATATATACCACTTGGGTCCTGTTTCAGTAATAATGATATCACACCTTCTTGTTGCGTGTCTGATAATCTATCATTTATATAGGAGTGGTTAAAACAAGCTAATAGTGGTCCTTTGAGTATATAAAAAAAATGTTTGTATACTTCCACTGGTATGCCATCCAGTCCTGGATTTTTCCCATCCTTAAAGGCCCCAATTGCATCCAGTAGTTCCTCCTCTGTAATTAGGCCTTCACATGAGTCTTTCTGTACCGATGTTAATTTTACATTATTATTAGGGAAAAAATCCATACAATTAGTTTCAGTTAGTGGAGATGGGGGAGCCTGAAACGAAAATATATTCTTAAAGTACTTTACTTCCTCTTTCAAAATATCATTTGGTGAATCATGCGTGACTCCATCATTTGTAACAAGTTTTAATACGTTTTTTTTGGTAGCATTTCTATATTGAAGATTGAAAAAGAATTCCATCCAGTTAGCTTTATTTTTGTAATATATTACACTGGATCTTTCTTGAATAAGTTCCTCCATTTCTTTTTGTTTTTCCTCTAACTTATTCTGTGCCTCTATGGTACCGTTTTTATTGTTATCTAACTGTACTGTTAGTCCTTCCATTTACTTTGTTAATATGGACTCTTTTGATCGAAATTGCTTTTGTTTTATAGATGAGTACTGAATTGGGTGAATTTTGGCCCATTCCTCCTGACAGAGCTGGTGTAACTGAGTCAGGTTTCTATAGGATTGAGGTCAGGGCTTTGTGATGGCCACTCCAATACCTTGACTTTGCTGTCCTTAAGCCATTTTGCCACAACTTTGGAAGTATGCTTGGGGTCATTGTCCATTTGGAAGACCCATTTGCAACCTGACTGATGTCTTGAGATGTTGCTTCAATATATCCACATAATTTTCCTGCCTCATGATGCCATCTATTTTGTGAAGTGCACCAGTCCCCCCGACAGCAAAGCACCCCCACAACATGATGCTGCCAACCCCGTGTTTCACGGTTGGGATTGTGTTATTTGGCTTGCAGTGGCTTCTTCCTTGCTGAGCGGCCTTTCAGGTTATGTCGATATAGGACTCGTTTTACTGTGGATATAGATACTTTTGTACCTGTTTCCTCCAGCATCTTCACAAGGTCCTTTGCTGTTGTTCTCAGATTGATTTGCACTTTTCACACCAAAGGACATTCATCTCTAGGAGACAGAACGCATCTCCTTCCTGAGCGGTATGACGGCTGTGTTGTCCCATGGTGTTTATACTTGCGTACTATTGCTGTACAGATGAACGTGGTACCTTCAGGCGTTTGGAAATTGCTCCCAAGGATGAACCAGACTTGTGAAGGTCAACACATTTTTTTCTGAGGTCTTGGCTGATTTCTTTTGATTTTCCCATGATGTCAAGCAAAGAGGCACTGAGTTTGAAGGTAGGCCTTGAAATACATCCACAGGTACACCTCCAATTCACTCAAATGATGTCAATTAGCCTATCAGAAGCTTCTAAAGCCATGACATCATTTTCTGGAATTTTCCAAGCTGTTTAAAGGCACAGTCAACTTAGCGTATGTAAACTTCTGACCCACTGGAATTGTGATACAGTGAATTATAAGTGAAATAATCTGTCTGTAAACAATTGTTGGAAAAATGACTTGTGTCATCCACAAAGTAGATATCCTAACCGACTTACCAAAACTAACTTGTTTGTTAACAAGAAATTTGTGGAGTGGTTGAAAAACGAGTTTTAATGACTCCAACCTAAGTGATTGTAAACTTCCGACTTCAACTGTATACAGTGATATATATATATGTTTTAATTGTTTATCTTTTATTTATGCACTTTGAGATCAATCTTGTACAATGAAAAGCACTTTACAAGTGTAATAAATTATTATTACTAAATTAGATTGCGCCAAAATCGCATGAATGTGTCACCTGTTTGCTTTTATAAAGTCCAGCCACAGTTGAAATCGACCCACTGTGATCTAGGACACCACTATAATCAGTAATGAGTGAGAATCTACAGCTCATGAGTGAAGCAGCAAAATACAACTTTACACGAGTGTCGTGGTATGGGTTCAGGGGTTAGGGGTCAGGGGTCAGGATAGGGATGTTCAACCCTGCTCGTGAGGAGAATCTCAATTAAATACTCCTCACCTCCTTCTCAAAAACCCATTGGATGAGAAAGACAGAGGTCCTTCCCCTCTGACCTTCTCCTCCAATGGGTTTTGAGAAGGCAGCAAGGAGAGAGGAGAGAGGACACGAGGAACATGCAACTAAGATTCTCCTATGGAGAGCTACCGTTCTGTCCCCATCCTAATCTAACGCACCTGAATCAGGAACTTGATTAGTTGAATCGGGTATGTTAGAGCAAGGCTGGAACAAAAGCATGCACACCCAGAAGCGCTTCAGGAGGAGGATTGGCCACCCCTGTGTCAGGGCAGAGGGTAGGACTCACAGTTCACAGGGGCTGCCAGCTGAAAGGCTCCCTGGTTAGGGATTAGCTAATCCCCCCCTCGTCCTCCCCTTCACACACAAAGAGCACCGTTAGAGAATTACATCTTACTTACATTTTACCAAACAGAGCATTTGAGTCAGAACATAAGGTACTTTATGAGCTTAGAGATAAAAGTGTCAGACATCAGAAGCCCAGGAGTTGAGACTGTCTGTTGGATACCAGAGGAACTTTCTCTCTCTCTCCTTCTCTCATTCGCTCCTCTCTCTCTGTCTCTGTCTCTTTCTCTGTCTCTCTCGTTCTCTGTCTGTCTCTGTCTCCTGTCTGTATACTCTCTCCTCTCTGCCTGTCTGCCTGCCGGTCTCTCTCTCCTTCTCTCATTCGCTCCTCTCTGTCTCTGTCTCTTTCTCTCTCTCTCTCTGTCTCCTGTCTGTATACTCTCTCCTGTCTGTCTGTCTGTCTGTCTGTCTGTCTGTCTGTCTGTCTGTCTGTCTGTCTGTCTGTCTGTCTGT